>NC_089861.1:1167500-1327500 GCF_036373705.1 Amia ocellicauda
CAGAAGAGGCAGGCGGGCATGTGGTTGGCGGTCATACACTTTCCAATTCCTCAATCGGATTGAGAAATGGGGAGTAAGGGGGCAAGTATACAACTGTGAAGTTATTGTGGTTGGTGAACCAGTCCCTGACCAGAGCAGTCCGGTGGAAACTAACATTATCCCAGATGACAACAAACCTGGGCTGCTCTGGTCCGTCCTGTACAACTGCATTATGTAGTGCATCCAGAAATGTGATTATGTGGTCAGTATTGTAGGGACCTAGGGTGGCATGGCATTTCAGACTAATGGCAGCACACAAGGTGATATTTCCCCTGCGCTGCCCAGGGACATTCACAATGGCTCTTTGTCCTATAACATTTCAGCCCTGACACCTGGTTTTAGCTAGATTGAATCCAGCTTCATCAATGAAAATGAACTTATGAGGCTGTGCAGCTGCATCAAAATCCAGGACTCTCTGTAACAGAAAATGCAAACACTGTACCGTGAATATGGTGTAACTCAAAACACAGGACTACAATGTCTACATTTTCACACAAGGAGGGGGGTGGGTTGGGTCAGACACAAAACTACAAGCTACAGGGAAGGCAGGTGCCCCCACAGACAACCCCCTGCCTAGGGCACCTGCCTGGGTCACATACTGCTTTGTCTGAATGTATCTATGCAGTGCCAGTAGGACACAATCTACTGCCATTACTGTATTACAGTATAGTACAGTGACACTTTCTTGCACATAGTCATAGCGAAGGTCTTTGACTCTAACGCTGTTCCTCTCAAATGGATCCCTGTACAGCTGCGTCATCGAAAGCTGGTGTTGACGCAAGATGCGGCAGAGTGTCGACATACTGACACGGCTGATATTATGCAATGTTGTGTGATCTGCGATGATTTGCTCTCGTAGTTGATGTAGGCAGATGGTGTTGTTTGCCAACACTAGATTGACAATGGCCAGTTCCTGTTCATGGGTTCAACCTCAGGAGGTCGTCAGTTCTGTAGAAAATGCAAGAATATGATGTCATTGGTTAGGTTCTTTTTTACATACTGTACTCTCATACTGTACACAGAAACATCAAAACTGTATTACATGTACTTCACAGCACTAGACCTATTTTTTTTTGTTCACTGAGGAGCATAGACCTGATATTGTAGGACTACATTGTATTGTACTATGATGGCAACAATGGCATAGGTACAGTCTAGTGTAGAAAGTTGAAGACACACCTGTTCTCCAGTCTAAATGTCCATATTATGGATGCTACCGTGTAGCGACTCAAGTTGGGCTGGACTCTCTGCCCAGCCTCCCTCATCATCAGGACAGGATTTATGACATGGTCCACCAAAGTGGCCCTAATGTCATCGGAAATATGTCTCCGTCTATTGCCTGGTCCCCTTCTTTGTTCTTCTCGTCCTTGTCCTCGTCCTCTTCCTCCTCTCTCTCTCTTCCTCTTCCTCTCCCTCTCCCTCTTCCTCTTCCTCTCTCTCTCACTCTCACTCTCACTCTCACTGCCTCCATATTTGCAAAGTTCTCACAAGAGGTGAGCTTACTTGAGGTCTATTTGTGTGTGTTGCCAATTTCAGGAATGTTTTGCATTTTGAATAGAAGTGTTTTCCCAATGATTGCAATAGATTTCATTATTGAATGAAGTGTCTAATGTAAGAAACAGTGTGTAGTGTTTTGAAAGTGTGCTGCAGAATTGCAAACAAAGTGCAAAGCAGAAAATGTGTTTGTACTTTTGGTGCATTTGTTTAAGGCATGGTTACAGAAGTTAAGGTTTTGATGCTTTTGTCTAAGCATTCACTTTCAGTGTGTAAGCAATCGCAAAAAACTGTAATGATTTGGACTCTGGGATAGTTAGCAAACTTGTCAAATTTGCAGATGATACTAAAATAGGTGGCTCAGCAGATACAATCTCGGCAGCACAGGCTATTCAGAGGAACTTAGATAATATTCAGTTGTGGGCCGACACCTGGCAGATGAAATTCAATGTGGACAAGTGCAAGGTATTACATGCAGGTAACAAAAATGTCCACTATAATTACACTATGGGAGGAACAGAACTAGATGAAGTAACGCATGAGAAAGACCTAGGAGTCTATGTGGACTCCTCACTTTCTCCATCCAAACAATGTGGGGAAGCAATAAAAAAGGCAAACACAATGCTGGGGTATATTGTCAAAAGTGTAGAATTGAGAACAAGGGCAGTGATGTTCAGACTGTACAATGCACTAGTTAGAGCTCATCTGGATACTGTGGACAGTTCTGGGCTCCACACTTCAAGAAAGATATCGCTGCTCTAGAGACAGTTCAGAGGAGAGCAACCAGACTTATTCCAGGTCTGAAGGGAATGTCCTACTGAGAGACTGAGGACCTGAACCTTTTCACCCTGGAACAGAGGAGACTACGTGGGGACTTGATCCAAGTCTTCAAAATCATGAAAGGCATTGACCACATCAAACCAGAGGAGCTTTTCCAGATCAGCAGGGACACACGCACCTGGGGACACAAATGGAAATTGGGCTTCAAGGCATTCAAGACAGAAAACAGGAGACACTTCTTCACACAGAGAGGCGTCACAATCTGAACAAACTCCCCAGCGATGTGGCTGAAGAGACAATTTGGGAACATTCAAAAACAGACTGGATAGGATCCTTGATCACTTAGTTATTAATGGACACCAAACGAGCACGATGGGGCGAATGGGCTCCACTCGATTGGACACTGTCTGATGTTCTTATCTTCTAATGTCACATATGGTGATGGCTCGATATTACACTGGTTTTGATTCCTTATGATTATTTATTGTTTTATTATAAATGTATGTTTTCTTTTTGCACTTTGTGTATTTTTGTTTAAATACTTGACTCACATTTAGTTTTTCACAAAATCCTAATTGTTTTTTTGTTTTTTTTAATCTAATCACGTTTTTTTCACAAACTAACAGGGCACTTTTGACTGATTCTTCCCAGCTGCGCCCTGACCCACGTGGGGTGATAAAAGACGGGGTCTACTAGGCAAGAGGAGCCTAGAAGAAGGGGCAGCGAGAGGCAGAGCATCAGAGAAGCAGGGGAGAAGGCGGTGGCTCTCTCTGGGCAGGAGAGGGACCGGGGGGTTGCCTGCAGTGAAGGCAGGGATGAGAGGCGGTTTAAGAGGGGGTAACCGGCCTTCCGTCCCGGGGGCCCATGGATGGGTGGGAAGGGCCGTGTACCCACGAGCCTCATGCCCCTGTCTTCTGTAGCCCGGTATCCCAGCCGAGAGAGCGCACCAGCCGGAAGAAGTAGGTGGAGAGAGCTCCAGACCCCTGCTGCCACTAAAGGAAGTATTGGACTAGCCATACGTAGGAGTGTGAGTGATCTGGAGGGCTTTTTATGACAACGAGAGGGATAGGTAGGGGATGAGAGAAATGTGATGCATCTTCCTTGGCACTTTAACTTTAACGTGAGTTAAGTGTGCTATGTTTTTATAGATGTTTCTGTCATGTTCTCTCTGGCCGCTATGGGGAAATGCTTAGTTTTAGTTAGGGGCATTAGTTTTATGGTTTTTAGATTTTAGGTTTTAGTTTAGTTATTAAATTGCATTCCCTTTTTGAATGATTTCTCTTGCTCGTAAATTTGGGGTTTCTGTATTGTATATTAACTGTAATAAAATTCTTGCTGGATAGGCCTATACTTGTACCTGGAGTCCTGCTGGTGTGCCGAGATCCAAATGTCCTGTGCGGGGGAGGGTGTAGCTTTGAGTTCTCTGACTCGGGATAAAAATCAGTGGCGTAGTCTGTGGTTAGGGTGTTCGGGGCCAGTGACACTAAAACTAAAGAGTTGTAGCCCCCATTCATGTCATTCCTGCGCTATAGCCGGCTGTTTTTACAGCAGACTGCGTGTGTAGATGTCTGTCCACTGACGTCACCCGTAATAGCTAGTGTGATGTGTATTACATAGTCTTCTGTCTGGAGAGGTGGACTGAACATCAAACAGCTCTTTGCGATGACTCCCTAGGAATCTCAGCAATGTCTCACAGGGACACAAACATGCTGCTGATGTGAGGAGGAACTTATCATAGCATATTGCTCACTGATGTATAATCTATGCACACATGATATATCTTTAAATATATACACACACACGTATATAAAAATATTTTGTAGCCGCACTCTCGCTTATTAGGGATTTAGACTGGGCTGTTACTTGTATGGGTGAAAAAACTTTTCATTTTATTGAATACCTACTCATTTCGATACGACTGTGTCTTCATCAGGTAACCATTACAATTACGATGACAGGTGTCTTTTAAATAACAATTACATTCCATCAAATTATCCAATTATGTTTTTTATAAACAAGGATAAATCACAATCGGCTAACTCCATTATCACATATACAATAGGCACATCACAATACATTTAACAAACCATTCTTATAAAACTATCTTACCCAATCATGTCAAAAAATTTGTTCAAATTCCAATGATTATATTATTTTACCAATGTTAGGGTCAGTATATTAAAGATGTGCAGTCTGTGCCTTAATTACTATTGGTATAAATATAGAATAAATACAGCTTGTAATTATTGAATGCCTTAAGTTGTATAGGTGTTTACCAATGACTAAGGTTAGTGGTTTTCTTTGTTTTCTTTCTTCCAGTTTTTTGCGATTGCTTACACACTTGTTGTGGAATTTGGCTCATTGTGTCAAAACTCTACACACAAGCCAAATAAGACACGACACTTGGAGATAAACATCTCACTTCTATGTCAAAATGAAACTCTGCAATCAAAACCTAACAATCCTTTTTCAAAATGGCATTTTTGCAACAAAATGATACACACATGCTCCATTAGAATCACTCTTTCAAAGCAGCAACAACACACTGATGTACTTTACACAAAACACTGCTGTCTTCAGTACTTTGTATACCTTTGTAATTTTCTCATACAGGCTTCTGTGAAAGATTGTTCCAGTACAGTACATCTACTCACATTTCAATGAACACAGAAATAGAAAGGCTTCAGAAAAAAATATATACAGCTTATTTTTTTGCCATTGCAGGTTTTTACAACAACAAAAACACACAAAGAAAAGTAGAATTACAGTTCAGTAATCAATACAATGTTACTGTAAACTCACGGAAACAAAAATAATTACAGTACAATTATAGTGCAATGGTAAACAAAAAATAGTATTGTAAGGCACTGTAAGGGATGGGGTGGATGGTGTATGGATTCGGCCTTATGTTAGGGTCTGGCCACATCACCTCATCCACATCACAAGCAATGTCATCCCTGGTTGGCAACGGGGAAAATATCGCCTTGCGTGCCGGATCCAACCCTGGAGGGACCCCACCTCAATGTCTCCACATCCTCTTCCATTGCTTGCAGAAGAGGCAGGCGGGCATGTGGTTGGCGGTCATACACTGGGTCAGACACATTCAGTCAAAACTACAAGCCACAGGCAAGGCAGGTGCCCCCACAGACAACACCCCCCACCCCTGCCTAGGTCACATACTGCTTTGTCTGAATGTATCTATGTAGTGCCAATAGGACACAATCTGCTGCCATTACTGTATAGTACAGTGACACTTACTTGCACACAGTCTTTGACTCTAATGCTGTTCCTCTCAATGGAACCCTGTACAGCAGCTTCATCAGTGGAGTCATCTTTCTTTTGCAATTGCATATGCAGTTCTGAATGAGGTTGCTGTTTCCTGGATTAAACTTGCGTACATTTCCATAACTTTTTTGGGCAGTTTCCTTCTGTTTCTGGCCGGCTATTTCAGTAGCCCTCTGATGTGATGCGCAATCTCTGAGTTTGTAAAGTTTCTTTGCCAATGTCTTTTTACAACTACTGCTCACTACTCCATTGATCCATTCATCAGAAAAGTGCATTCCAGGTCCTTTGTCAGACAGTAACAAAGTCTTTGCATCTCTGCATGAGCTGCATCGAAATGTGCCATCCTTTATGTGCAGCCACGGGTTCCTGTCCTTCCAGCCAGGCCACTGCTCTCTTGTCCAGCAATCAGGTGTTTGTTGTCCTGTCTTCTCTGATGAATCATGCGATGGTGGATCATTTGGTGGTGGATAATCTCCAGCTCCTTTTGCCTTAAGAATGATGATGATATTCTTATGTTGTCAAGACACACATGAGAAAAAGACAGCTGTGGTGGTGTAATGCTCTCTTTACTATCAGTAGCCAACACTTTATTAAAAGTCTGCATATTAGTTGAGAACAGTAGGGTATGATTGTTGTGCGTTCCATCAGTTTCTGAAGTACTATTTGCATAAATATCTGCTATGATGGATACTGTACATCTATAAGTGCAGTCTCCTTTCTAACTCACCTCTTTGCTACTAGGTCCTGCCTGCTCACTGTCCTTCTGACCTCCCTCTGCTTCCTTAATGCAACAGCACATGAATGTAAAACTCACCATCACCCATACTGTCCTGCTCAGTATTAAGCCTGCATGACAACCACAGAAAATACAGGCTGCATTATCATCTCTAAGTCCTAATTCTTACAAGTTTCAACTTACTCTTTTTTAAGCACCAAAAAAGTGCCGGATATCTACTCTCCTCTTGCTCATGTTGACTCTGTGAATGAAATCTAATCTGAGTTCAATAAAGTAGTCGTACAATTACTCAGCCTTCAGCACACATGGATTTGAATATTGTTCAATTACCCAACCAGGTAAAACTCATGCATTCCTGAGTGAAAACAAAGGGGGTGCCTATTATAAAAGCTAATGTCAAAAAGGCAAAAGACTAACTAAACCACCACAGCCACACAAAACACTATTAAAATGAAATAATAAACTCTTCTCTTGACTTTTTTTGAAGAAAAAAAATAATAAACCACCTGAAATAATATTTCCACCCGCAGAAATGAGCTCAATAATGTATTGGTAAAATGATTATAGTATACACAATGCAAGGCCCAAGTCTAACAATTTGCAGATTATATTTTTCACTTTGACATTTGGATGGACATTTTCTGTGTTGATCAAACACTCCTGATTAAATCCATTCTGATTTCATGTTGTAACACAATGACATGTGGAGAAGTCCGAGGGGGTGAATACTTTTGAGAGCCACTGTATAATGTTTTAATGGCTTCAGGGAGGGTGGAAAGGGGAATGCCTTTCAAAGTCTTTCAACAGGGTCTTCAGAAGACCCACCAGTTGCTCTAAAAAGACAGAGCTCCCTCACACCAGGCCTCGGCAGGCAGGCTGCTGAAAGCCATCCTCATTTAGGGAGCCTGGCAGCATCCAGAACCAGAGAAAAGCCTCTGATTCTACCTGCCTGCCTGCGGAAACACTCACTCACTCACTTACAACAGGCCTTGTCACCAGATATGAACTCAGAATGAATAAATTAGTGAATCTGTGCTGACAAACTTAAAACATTTCCAAATTGTCCTACACATGAAAAAGTGTAATGTCCGCTGTCCTGCCATAACCCAGTTCACCACCAGAGGCCGCCCCTGCCACAGTTTTACCAGGCTCTTTCCTCAGCTGTGTCTCCATTCACTTAATCATTGAATTACCATTTCCATATCAATTAGTCACAATCACACCTGCTCCTCATCCCAGCTCATCATCCTGTTCTTTATATACCCCTCTCCCCCCCCCCCCACCGTGTCGAAGCGCAGATACAGGCGCGCCACAGTGCTGGTCAATACGTGGCATTGCGGCTGTATGGAGAGACTCGACAGGCAGCGCTGCTCGACACTTCAGGCAGGTCATAAAGTCAGAGGTGATTCTAGGGTGTGTGGGGGCCCCAGGCAAAATAATTCCTGACAGTGTTGGTATTTTCTCCCGTGAGAGCGGGGGTGCGGCGGAGCCCTTCCCATCTGGGCCCCCCCCCCCAAGCCCGGGGCCCCAGGCAATTGCCTGGGATGCCTACCCCCTTGCAACACCCCTGTACTAATGAACCCATCGGCAGCTGTGATCTTTAGGTCAATGAAGGTCATGTGAAAATGTGTCGATGTGTACATGGCCACAGATATGCGTCATAAATCTTGCTTTGTCACCAAGGAATAAGTAACACTGTCATAGTTTAGCTCTGTCATCAAAATAGACACTCAAGACTGGATGTTGAATTTATAGAAGGCAGTCATTTGTATGTGATTGTCGTATGTCATACAAAGTAGCAACATCAAATAAATGCAATTAACTTTGTGTAGTCTACATTTCAAATAGCCTAGATATCGTCAACATCTATATGCATTTCCTATTCATATATCTAGGCATGTGGTTGTGTAATAATGATCCAAGTGATGCTGATATAGAGTAAAGCCTACATTGTGTTTATCAGACAGATATGCTTGTGCAACAGGGACAGTGATGGTTTATATAACAGGGCGAAAGAAGACTTTATATTGGGAAGTGGAGAGAGACCTGTGTGCTTCTATAAACAAGAACAGTGACTGTGCTGAAGAGGCAAATGTGTTGGAGGGACATGATTTTGCAACTGGAGAACTGGTGTAATTTAAAGATTTTTATTTGAAATAGGAATAGTTTCTACACTGCTGGGGCTGACTCTACCACAATATCTATCTATCTATCCATCTATCTATCTGTAAATCTGTCTCTGTAACTATCTCTAAATCTCTATCTCTAACTCACTATCTGTACATGTATATAAGTATCTATATCTCTCATTATGGGGGTTTGATATACATATTCAAACCAATTGGACACGGTCAGCTGCTGGTGTGACGTAACGAAGCTTCATCACATGGTTTCTGGCAAGGTGTCGGGGGGCTTCGGACCATTGCATCGATACGTTGTGCTTCGGAAAGGGCCGATACTGATCCGTGAAGCTGCTTCCAGTGCAACATTTCTCCCTGCTTCAGTGTGAAGCCTTGTTTGACTCCTTTGTGCAGCAGGCTTAGCATGTTTACAATGGCTGAGCTCTTGACCCTCGCCTGTTTCTTTGTTTGCTGGCTTTTGGATTACCTGCTCTGTGTTGTTTACCTGATCACTTGACCTCTTGGCTGTTTTTCTACCACGATTACTGGATTCCTTCTGACGTTGTTTGGATTTCCACCCTAGCCCTTCCTCTGGTTTTGTCTTTGTCTCGCACTTGGGTCCTTATTCCCCTGTGTTGTTATTGTGATAAAAGCATGTGTTTCAGTCAGTGGCCTCTCCCATAAAGACATTTCAAATGTACACAGGCGCCTCATATAAGACTGGAGGCTACAAAAGGGTTCATATTATACTGAATCACTGAATGGCCATTTTGTTAACAGATGCAAAACAAAATATTTCCCTGTACGAGTGCACTCTGCTACGTTAAACTATGATGAAGTCAATTTTATAGCAATGTTTCCATTTCACATTTGTCCAATTTTTGTTTCCATTTTGAAACAAATGTTGCCCGGTGTTCACTTTTTATACTATGTGTATGAACATATTTTAGAAGACTAAAGTCTTCTAGATAAAAACAGCAGCAGTAAAGCCTCAAAGTTGTGATGAAGCAATACATCTTTAATGTATTGTTCAAATAAAGTGTGTCTGGGACAGCGTGCGAGACACCAGCATATGTAAATATGAACACATTCTGCCCTGGGGAGGCACTGAATACATCCACACATCACTGACACCCTGTGCCCGAGATACAGGAGCACTTACTGTGGATTAATATGACTAACGACAGTGTCTGAGACAGCAAAGGACTGCGGTGCATTCAAATATTACTGCTGCTCAGCATCTTGGAAAAAGAAGAGGCTGTATTCATACATGTATATATGGAGGAAATGCTCTCTGTATTTTCATTTTGGAGGACATTTCTGTTTGATCAGAAAAGAGGATGGCAGAGCGGGGGTGGAGCAGCAGGAGATACTGGGGATTGACAGACAGAGGAGCTGCAGCATTGAGATAAAATAAGGTTAGTTATACATGGTTGCAATATAAATCTCTGAAACAGAGTAATCCCGAGTTCTTGGTGTTTTCTGTAAAACTAACAATTTTTCTCTTCGACCGATGTGCGCTGCTAGACATGTGCGCACTAAGAACTGCGCATGATCCAACAAGCAGCTCGGCAGCGCACTTCCTGGTTTAGGACCCCTCTGCGCTGACGCATGCGCAGGAGGGAAAGCCGACAGAAGAGCCTGATCCCCGCACACTGTGCCTGATCCCCGCACACTGTGTCTGATCCCCGCACACTGTCTCACATCCCCGCACACTGTCTCACATCCCCGCACACTGTGTCTGATCCCCGCACAGCCTCATCCCCGCACACTGTGTCTGATCCCCGCACACTGTCTCACGTCCCCGCACACTGTGTCTGATCCCCGCACAGTGTCTGATCCCCGCACAGCCTCATCCCCGCACACTGTGTCTGATCCCCGCACACTGTGTCTCATCCCCGCACACTGTCTCACGTCCCCGCACACTGTGTCTGATCCCCGCACACTGTGTCTGATCCCCGCACAGTGTCTGATCCCCGCACAGCCTCATCCCCGCACACTGTGTCTGATCCCCGCACACTGTGTCTCATCCCCGCACACTGTCTCACGTCCCCGCACACTGTGTCTAATCCCCGCACAGCCTCATCCCCGCACACTGTGTCTGATCCCCGCACACTGTCTCACGTCCCCGCACACTGTGTCTCATCCCCGCACACTGTGTCTCATCCCCGCACACTGTGTCTGATCCCCGCACACTGTGCACACTGTGTCTGATCCCCGCACAGCCTCATCCCCGCACACTGTGTCTGATCCCCGCACAGTGTCTGATCCCCGCACAGCCTCATCCGCGCACAGTGTCTGATCCCCGCACAGCCTCATCCCCGCACAGTGTCTGATCCCCGCACACTGTCTCATCCCCGCACAGCCTCATCCCCGCACACTGTGTCTCATCCCCGCACACTGTGTCTGATCCCCGCACAGCCTCATCCCCGCACACTGTGTCTGATCCCCGCACACTGTGTCTCATCCCCGCACACTGTGTCTGATCCCCGCACACTGTCTCACGTCCCCGCACACTGTGTCTAATCCCCGCACAGCCTCATCCCCGCACACTGTCTGATCCCCGCACACTGTCTCACGTCCCCGCACACTGTGTCTAATCCCCGCACAGCCTCATCCCCGCACACTGTGTCTGATCCCCGCACACTGTGTCTCATCCCGGCACACTGTGTCTGATCCCCGCACACTGTGTCTAATCCCCGCACACTGTGTCTCATCCCCGCACACTGTGTCTGATCCCCGCACACTGTGTCTAATCCCCGCACACTGTGTCTCATCCCCGCACACTGTGTCTGATCCCCGCACACTGTGTCTCATCCCCGCACACTGTGTCTAATCCCCGCACACTGTGTCTAATCCCCGCACACTGTGTCTCATCCCCGCACACTGTGTCTCATCCCCGCACACTGTGTCTGATCCCCGCACACTGTGTCTCATCCCCGCACACTGTATCTGATCCCCGCACACTGTCTCACGTCCCCGCACACTGTCTGATCCCCGCACACTGTCTGATCCCCGCACAGCCTCATCCCCGCACAGCCTCATCCCCGCACACTGTGTCTCATCCCCGCACACTGTGTCTGATCCTCGCACACTGTGTCTAATCCCCGCACACTGTGTCTGATCCCCGCACAATGTGTCTCATCCCCGCACACTGTGTCTGATCCCCGCACACTGTCTCACGGCCCCGCACACTGTGTCTGATCCCCGCACACTGTCTGATCCCCGCACAGCCTCATCCCCGCACACTGTGTCTCATCCCCGCACACTGTGTCTAATCCCCGCACACTGTGTCTCATCCCCGCACACTGTGTCTGATCCCCGCACACTGTGTCTGATCCCCGCACACTGTGTCTCATCCCCGCACACTGTGTCTCATCCCCGCACACTGTGTCTGATCCCCGCACACTGTGTCTCATCCCCGCACACTGTATCTGATCCCCGCACACTGTCTCACGTCCCCGCACACTGTCTGATCCCCGCACACTGTCTGATCCCCGCACAGCCTCATCCCCGCACAGCCTCATCCCCGCACACTGTGTCTCATCCCCGCACACTGTGTCTCATCCCCGCACACTGTGTCTAATCCCCGCACACTGTGCACACTGTGTCTGATCCCCGCACACTGTGTCTGATCCCCGCACACTGTGCACACTGTGTCTGATCCCCGCACACTGTGTCTGATCCCCGCACACTGTGTACACTGTGTCTGATCCCCGCACACTGTGTCTAATCCCCGCACACTGTGTCTCATCCCCGCACACTGTGTCTAATCCCCGCACACTGTGCACACTGTGTCTGATCCCCGCACACTGTGTCTGATCCCCGCACACTGTGCACACTGTGTCTGATCCCCGCACACTGTGTCTGATCCCCGCACACTGTGCACACTGTGTCTGATCCCCGCACACTGTGTCTGATCCCCGCACACTGTGTCTCATCCCCGCACACTGTGTCTGATCCCCGCACACTGTGTCTAATCCCCGCACACTGTGTCTAATCCCCGCACACTGTGTCTCATCCCCGCACACTGTGTCTCATCCCCGCACACTGTATCTGATCCCCGCACACTGTCTCACGTCCCCGCACACTGTCTGATCCCCGCACACTGTCTGATCCCCGCACAGCCTCATCCCCGCACAGCCTCATCCCCGCACACTGTGTCTCATCCCCGCACACTGTGTCTCATCCCCGCACACTGTGTCTAATCCCCGCACACTGTGCACACTGTGTCTGATCCCCGCACACTGTGTCTGATCCCCGCACACTGTGCACACTGTGTCTGATCCCCGCACACTGTGTCTGATCCCCGCACACTGTGTACACTGTGTCTGATCCCCGCACACTGTGTCTAATCCCCGCACACTGTGTCTCATCCCCGCACACTGTGTCTAATCCCCGCACACTGTGCACACTGTGTCTGATCCCCGCACACTGTGTCTGATCCCCGCACACTGTGCACACTGTGTCTGATCCCCGCACACTGTGTCTGATCCCCGCACACTGTGCACACTGTGTCTGATCCCCGCACACTGTGTCTGATCCCCGCACACTGTGTCTCATCCCCGCACACTGTGTCTGATCCCCGCACACTGTGTCTAATCCCCGCACACTGTGTCTAATCCCCGCACACTGTGTCTCATCCCCGCACACTGTGTCTCATCCCCGCACACTGTGTCTGATCCCCGCACACTGTCTCACGTCCCCGCACACTGTCTGATCCCCGCACACTGTCTGATCCCCGCACAGCCTCATCCCCGCACAGCCTCATCCCCGCACACTGTGTCTCATCCCCGCACACTGTCTGATCCCCGCACAGCCTCATCCCCGCACAGCCTCATCCCCGCACACTGTGTCTCATCCCCGCACACTGTGTCTGATCCCCGCACAATGTGTCTCATCCCCGCACACTGTGTCTGATCCCCGCACACTGTCTCACGTCCCCGCACACTGTGTCTGATCCCCGCACACTGTCTGATCCCCGCACAGCCTCATCCCCGCACACTGTGTCTCATCCCCGCACACTGTGTCTAATCCCCGCACACTGTGCACACTGTGTCTGATCCCCGCACACTGTGTCTGATCCCCGCACACTGTGCACACTGTGTCTGATCCCCGCACACTGTGTCTGATCCCCGCACACTGTGTCTGATCCCCGCACACTGTGTCTAATCCCCGCACACTGTGTCTGATCCCCGCACACTGTGTCTAATCCCCGCACACTGTGTCTGATCCCCGCACACTGTGTCTCATCCCCGCACACTGTGCACACTGTGTCTGATCCCCGCACACTGTGTCTGATCCCCGCACACTGTGCACACTGTGTCTGATCCCCGCACACTGTGTCTGATCCCCGCACACTGTGCACACTGTGTCTGATCCCCGCACACTGTGTCTGATCCCCGCACACTGTGTCTCATCCCCGCACACTGTGTCTGATCCCCGCACACTGTGTCTAATCCCCGCACACTGTGTCTAATCCCCGCACACTGTGTCTCATCCCCGCACACTGTGTCTCATCCCCGCACACTGTATCTGATCCCCGCACACTGTCTCACGTCCCCGCACACTGTCTGATCCCCGCACACTGTCTGATCCCCGCACAGCCTCATCCCCGCACAGCCTCATCCCCGCACACTGTGTCTCATCCCCGCACACTGTGTCTCATCCCCGCACACTGTGTCTAATCCCCGCACACTGTGCACACTGTGTCTGATCCCCGCACACTGTGTCTGATCCCCGCACACTGTGCACACTGTGTCTGATCCCCGCACACTGTGTCTGATCCCCGCACACTGTGTACACTGTGTCTGATCCCCGCACACTGTGTCTAATCCCCGCACACTGTGTCTCATCCCCGCACACTGTGTCTAATCCCCGCACACTGTGCACACTGTGTCTGATCCCCGCACACTGTGTCTGATCCCCGCACACTGTGCACACTGTGTCTGATCCCCGCACACTGTGTCTGATCCCCGCACACTGTGCACACTGTGTCTGATCCCCGCACACTGTGTCTGATCCCCGCACACTGTGTCTCATCCCCGCACACTGTGTCTGATCCCCGCACACTGTGTCTAATCCCCGCACACTGTGTCTAATCCCCGCACACTGTGTCTCATCCCCGCACACTGTGTCTCATCCCCGCACACTGTGTCTGATCCCCGCACACTGTCTCACGTCCCCGCACACTGTCTGATCCCCGCACACTGTCTGATCCCCGCACAGCCTCATCCCCGCACAGCCTCATCCCCGCACACTGTGTCTCATCCCCGCACACTGTCTGATCCCCGCACAGCCTCATCCCCGCACAGCCTCATCCCCGCACACTGTGTCTCATCCCCGCACACTGTGTCTGATCCCCGCACAATGTGTCTCATCCCCGCACACTGTGTCTGATCCCCGCACACTGTCTCACGTCCCCGCACACTGTGTCTGATCCCCGCACACTGTCTGATCCCCGCACAGCCTCATCCCCGCACACTGTGTCTCATCCCCGCACACTGTGTCTAATCCCCGCACACTGTGCACACTGTGTCTGATCCCCGCACACTGTGTCTGATCCCCGCACACTGTGCACACTGTGTCTGATCCCCGCACACTGTGTCTGATCCCCGCACACTGTGTCTGATCCCCGCACACTGTGTCTAATCCCCGCACACTGTGTCTGATCCCCGCACACTGTGTCTAATCCCCGCACACTGTGTCTGATCCCCGCACACTGTGTCTCATCCCCGCACACTGTGTCTGATCCCCGCACACTGTGCCTCATGTGTTTCAGTAAGAGATCTTAAAACGTAGCCGCACAGAGAGCAGTGCAGACCCCGGCCGCAGGTGAAACACAGGGGTGTGAAATGCAGGCGGAGGCGCCTGACACAGGAGTGAGACACGCTGTGTTTGTGCGCTTTACTCAAAATTATGATTATTATCCTCATGAAAAGATATGATGCCATTATTCATTGGCTTAGCTGTTGTTTATATTAATTGAATAAATTGAAAATGTTCCTCAAAAATAAACGTCACACCGGTCTGCGCTCCTGGCCTTGTTTAAAGCGGCTCATAATAATAATAATAATAATAATAATAATAATAATAATAATAATAATAATCATTATCACTCTATTGATCCCGCTGCGGCCGGCAGGGGGCGCCGCAACTCCTCCCCCCGGGCCTGCTGTCCGCGGCTGCTGCGCCCTCGCCGGGCGGCCCGTCACATGACCGCGGAGGAGGAGGAGGAGGAGGAGGATGCGCCGAGCCGCTCTCGCCATGGCCCCGCAGAGAGGCGCTCCGTGACGCCGCGCCATGGCTCCCACGCTGCTGCACAGGATCTTCAGCAGGAGGGCCGGCGCCGCTGCATCCTCTCCCGCCGGCTCCTGCTCGTCGTCCGCGGCCAGGGCCGACAGAGGCGCCGCTCCGGGGTGAGTGTCCGGCCGGGGCGCACAGGGCGAGGCTGCGCGGCGCAGAGGCGCTTCATCGCGGCTGGCGTGCGTGTGGAGACGCACAGACACTGGACTGTTACTGCTGCTCCTCCACGGGCACCATCACAATTACAACCAATTAATACAGACACGTGACGCGCCGCAACAAAGAGCACCGAGCGCAGCCGTGCGGAGCCGAGAGGCGCCTGTGTGTCCGTGTGTCTGTGTGTCCCTGTGTGTGTCTGTGTGTCCCTGTGTGTGTCTGTGTGTCCGTCTGTCTGTCCCTGTGTGTGTCTGTGTGTCTGTCTGTCCCTGTGTGTCCCTGTGTGTCTGTGTCTGTCCCTGTGTGTCCCTGTGTCTGTCTGTCCCTGTGTGTCCCTGTGTGTCTGTGTCTGTCCCTGTGTGTCCCTGTGTGTCTGTGTCTGTCCCTGTGTGTGTCTGTGTGTCCGTGTGTCCGTGTGTCTCTGTGTCTGTGTCTGGGTCTGTGTGTCCCTGTGTGTCCCTGTGTGTCTGTGTGTCCCTGTGTGTCTGTGTGTGTGTCTGTGTGTGTCTGTCTGTCCCTGTGCCTGTGTGTGTCTGTGTGTCTGTCTGTCTGTCTGTCTGTCCCTGTGTCTGTGTGTCTGTCTGTCCCTGTGTGTGTCTGTGTGTCCCTGTGTGTCTGTGTGTCCCTGTCCCTGTGTGACCCTGTGTCTGTGTGTCCCTGTGTGTCTGTGTGTCTGTCTGTCCCTGTGTCCCTGTGTTTGTGTGTCTGTCCCTGTGTCTCTGTGTGTCCCTGTCCCTGTGTGTCTGTCTGTCCCTGTGTGTCTGTCTGTCCCTGTGTCTCTGTGTGTCTGTCCCTGTGTCTCTGTGTGTCCGTGTGTGTGTCTGTCCCTGTGTGTCTGTCTCTATCTCTGTGTGTCTGTGACTGTCTCTGTCCCTGTGTGTCTGTCTGTCTCTATCTCTGTGTCTCTGTCCCTGTGTCTCTGTGTGTCTGTGTCTCTGTGTCTATAGGACAGCTGGGCTGGCCATGTATCTCTACAGGCTGCTGTACAGATCACCAGACCTGCCGGTGTTGTTTAACTGAAATAAATGCTAGCTATGTATCATTTAAATACCAGTCTCATGTCTGTTGCTGATTATGACGCTGCTTCTGCGGGTCCAGGCTGTCACAGTGGTACCGTTATTATTACTACTACTATTTTATATTCCCATATTGTCTGTCAACGAAGTGCATGCTCTGAAGGACGCTAGATTGCAAACTGCAGCCCAGCGTGGTGCAGAAATGTCTTCACAAGCAATGGCCAGAACCAGGCAGGACTGCAGTGTGTAATACAGGTGAGCCCACGATGATCACTGGATATTGTGGGAGGCGTCATTATCAGATGTCCTGTTTTGGGTGAGTGACAGAGTGAAGCCCTGCGTACGTACATTCTTGTACATGATAAGTTCTTGTTTGTGTTCGTATGTTCTTAGTTTTTGCTCGCGAGTCTCTAAAAGGTGTGGGAGTGCTTTAGCCTCCGTGTTAACGCATTGTCGCAGCTAAACATCCCAATGTGAGATTCAGTTGACTAGCGGGCGTCCTAACAGAGCTGACGACCGATAACGTAAGCACTTTGATTGTGGAGTATAACTTCTCCATTACGGAGCAATTAGACACGGGCGACATTCCTTTAGCGTGACGAGCCCCTCGTGTGGAGAAATGACCGGAGATTGAGTGAGTGCGGTGGAAATGAGCTGTTGTGCCGGGATGATGGACTGATGACTAACTGTATGCCGTCCCATCTTTTTAAAAGTTACTCTCCAAGGTGTGGATCCCTATGAATGAGCTCCCGGTCAGACCTCTGGAGCGAACAGCATGGGAAGTGCACTCGACACCTACGTGCTTCTTGTCGGCTGACGCACACGTGTTCGCTGCAGTGAGGATTTACAGCGATCGTGGTTTGTAGCAGGAATAGACTGGACCCAGACGCGCTGAGCTAATGAACACGACCCCGATGGTGTGGTTAGACGCTTTCTCACACAACCACATTCTCAGGGCGGGGGCTCCCCTCGTTGGCTGGATCCCTCCCTCACTGGGTGACACTCACCCCACACGGTGCTGATGACCACACTCTACTGCACTATACCGCACTCTACCACACTGTACTGTCTGTGTCCTGAGGTGCACTCGCTCGGTACAGTAGCTGTGAAAGTGCCAGGCTGACCTGGGGGGGGGTGTCCTGACTTCACAGGGCCTGGGAAAGAGGTCACATGCTGAAGGACGCCAGCAGGGAAGCACGTGTGCGGAAAACATGGCGGGTGATGTGGAGTCAGACAGCTGAGCACAGACTGCAGCGCTGCGTTCGGAGCTGCGGCCCGACCAGAGCCCAAGGACAAGGCTGGGCAGCTGGGTGTCCCGCTAAACTGCCCTGGGGGAGACTGAGAGTGCCCCAAAAAAAGGGCATGGGAATAAGGTCTCTCTGTTTCCCTGATCTGCCCCTGCGCTCTCACACAAACAGAGCTGTTCCAACCAACACAAGCTCCCGCGGCCGCGTCTTCTCGAGGTGTTGTCCGCCGCACACCTGCGCGGTCGGCCCCGCCGGTCTGAGGGCTGGGAGCCACAGACGGCCCACAGTGTGCCGAATCTGAGCCTTTTGTTATTATTTTAATCTGTGAGTTTCAAGCTAAATACACAATGATGCCAGGCTCTTGAACTCTAATGTTTTGCAAGCAAAGCACTTTAAAAAGTGCTTTTAAAGACGCTCCGGCCTCATCGCTCCTGCCCCCGCAGCGGCTCTGTGCTCTGGCTGCTCTGCTTCTGGTCGGAGGTCAGTAGGAGGAGGCCACTTTTGTTTTCCAGTAAACCGTTTGGCAAGAGGCGGAGGTTCAAAGGTCGCACAGACAGCATGCTCTTCTCGTTCCAGTTCCGAGCTGCGATTGTGGGTGGTAAAATATTTCTCGGACAGAAGTCGTGCCCCTATCCCTCCTCCTCCTCCTCACAACCCATAGGATTTGAGAGAGGCTTGGCCTGAGCTCTGACCCGCTGACCGCACTGCTGAACGTCTGTGGGTGAAGGTGCGGCTCCCCGACAAACGCACACTCACTCCCACTCGCACACCGACACACTCTCTCGCACAGACTCGCGGAGAGGCACTGCACCAGTTAAATGCTCAAATGCTTTTTTAAGTGCTCAAATTGAGGGCTACTGGCTTATGTCAGGTCAGGCGTTTTCAGGGAAAATGTGTCCTACTTAAATACCGACTGGCCGTGTCTGCACAGTATTGACCGCGTGAGGCTGTCGAACCCGAGGCCTGTCTATGTACAGCTTGCGTTGTCAAGTCTGGCAAGCTTTCCCTTCCCTTCCGTCTTTCTGGTGTGTTTTTATCTGTCATCTGAACCTGCGAGAATCAAAGTTGCTCGGCAGCTCAGTTCTAAGGTCCAGCGTAAATCCACTAAGACAAATACTTCTCTCTGTCCAGCAACAAGTTGCTGATGATCATTGTTTCAGTTGAGACACTTTTGTTCTTTGCCAGGGTGTAATCGTTGCGGTTCTGTGGTTGATTTGTGGCACTTTGGACGGCACCCACACCCACCCACACGCCTGTCTGTCTGGAGCTCATTGTGTTTGTTTATTTTAAGAAAGGACAAGAAACGCTTCAGTCTTGTGATTGGGCGGGGCTGAGAGCCGGTCACGGGGTGGCATTGAAAGGAAAAGCATGTGTCTGTCCCGAAAGCTTGACTCACTGCTTCCTTATTTCTCTTTCGACTTTTCTGGCCGTGGGGAGGCAAGCGTGTGCGCAGTGACGCTGCACAGACCGATGCCTGAGCTTTATTTCTGCCGTTTCTGAGAGAGCCTTTGAATCCTAAAACAGATGCCGTCGGCTGCTGTCTACCTGGGGCAGCCTGTCATTGTCTTGACTGAACCAATTCGTTCACTCTGTCCCCCCGCCCTCCAGGAGTAGACGTTGGGAGGGTAACCCTGACCCTAACTTCCCCCTGGTCCTGCTGCTTCTCTTAACCCTTTCAACTCCACAACCCCGCTCAGGCTGGGGGGTTTGTGCAGCTTTCATTAAAAGAAAGAAGTTTGTTTAATAAATAATGCACCAGCTTGGAACCTGGTCTGTGCTGCACTGGGAGGGTTGGTGGTGAGACTGAGTCCAGGCTGAGTGGCATGAAGTGCAGTCAGTGAGGCTGCTGTGCTGGAAGCCTCCTGCCGCCCTGCGAAAGGGCTCCGTGGCACGAAAGCTGCCGATGTCAGCAAGGTTCCTGTGAGCTCGTCATGTGACGGCCGGCTGCATGCCAGCTGTTTGTCTGCGGCATTGTGTCTGCTGTTTGCACAACTTTGCTTCCCTGCAGAGGAGGGAGGGAGGGAGGGAGGGAGAGAGAGAGAGAGAGTCATAAAAAGTGTGGCTGTTGCTCATAAGGAGCACGTGAGGGCCTGTGGTTCCTGTGAATCAATACACCCTGCAGTGTGGGGCGGCTCGGCAGCACTCTGCTAAGAGGCAGCAGAAGAGTTCGCTGGCCTTCTCTCCACGGGAGCTCCTCTCACCGCGCCGCGCTCCCCCGGCACGCTGCCAGCTCCCACCCCCGCCTCGGTGCGGCGCGTCGTCACAAGCCAGCACCTGACTGAGCGAGCCCTGCCAAGAGAGAACGCCGTCGAGGGGGGTGATAAGAAAACCAAACGGAGAAGAGAGGACTGAATCCAATGGGAGTGACCCGGGCACAGGCCGACCCTGAGGAGCGCCGTGCCTCCGCGGACACGAGGAACGCCACTGGGGGGGTGCGGTGATTCTCCTGAGCGTTAAATGGCGACGGGGAACGCTTGTGTTTGTGAAGCGCTGTCCCCTGTCTTCTGCTCGGACCTCGCCGGGGCCCAGGAGGTGTTCTCCTGTGGTTCGTGTTTTCTCTTCTTCATCATGAAGATCAAGCGGAGCAGGAAGGTGGCCCTCCTGGCTCCCGGGCCCCTGGGGGGGTCCTCTCGCGCCAGGTACAGCAGCTGATATACTGAAGCATTTCTGTTGTGGGTCCTGCCAGGTTGCTGGTGACAGTGCGGTCGTGAGTTTTGTAGAGAAGCTGCCGATGATGATGCAGCCGGTCGCACCCGTGTCTTTGTCTGAGACGACTTGGCATCGCAGTGCACCTCGCCCCGGGCCCCGGGGGGGCAGGGCTGTGGGTGTGAGCTGCTGGAGGACAGCCAGTCGTGCAGCTGAGCCGGGCGGCGGGGGGTGCGCACAGACGGAGCAAGACGTGTGTGACATGAAGTGCGATATGACTGTTTTGCATCTACATTGTTTATATTCAGAAATGTGAAATATGAAGTTGTGAATGTGGGTGTCAGCAGATCTGTTTGTTTGAATGACTGTCTTCTGAATTACTTAGTCAATGACTGTTTTGTAAATATAATTGCTTAATTGGATTTTAAATTAGAATGAACTGTGTGTGTTATCTTGTGTGGTGGTTTGCAGGTTTGAATGTGTGATCGTTGTCTAAGTAGTAGCAGTGGAAAGCAGAAGAGTTTGAGTGATGGTGGGGGACAGCGTTAGTGGTATATAAACAGGCATGTTAGTGTCCGTGATTGTATGTATGTAGAAATGTGTGTCTGTCAGAAGCACTGATAATACAGCAGTGTGTAGGTTTATAACAGTACTACAGTATATAACATTCACAGCACTACCCTGCACTACTCTACCGTTTCCACATCATGAGTTATAACCCAAATCATATGCAAATACGACCCCAGTGAGGGAACAATGCAAAGTGTGGTGAGGAGGAAGTCCTTTGAACTGTCATTTGACCACAAACCGTTGTATGTTAACAAAGTATTACGCAACCAAAAAGTGTCATGTGGGACAAAGCAATATCAAAGCAAGACCAAAAGGTGTCTATCGGAATCAGAGTGTCACACGGGAGCAAGAACATGTTAAGGGCAGCAAGAACTGTGTAACGTGTAGCAGGGGGCGGTGGGTGTCCTATGGGCAATAGTGTGGGAGCGTTACCTTTGGCCCCTGTAGTACGCCTGCTTATTTGATCTCTAGACCACTGGTGTGTGTGTGTGTGTGTGTGTGTGTGTGTGTGTGTGTGTGTGGACTTCTGATTTGCAAAGAGACTCTGTGGCACCACCCTGCAGACAGCAGTGTCGGGGCTCAGCTGTCTTGCCGTCGCTTGCCGGTCACAGACGCCCCTGTCTGGGCCGATACCAGAGGCCGGAACTGAAGCTGAGTGGAGGGGAAGCAACACTTTGTATGGAAGCATTGCTTTATACACAAACATACTGCATATGACCGCTGTGTCATTAGAGACTGTTGTGTCGCAGAGAGGCGTCACAATCTGAACAAACTCCCCAGCGATGTGGCTGAAGAGACAATTTGGGAACATTCAGAAACAGACTGGATAGGATCCTTGATCACTTAGTTATTAATGGACACCAAACGAGCACCATGGGGCGAATGGGCTCCTCTCGACTGGACACTGTCTTATGATCTTATTATATTTCTAAATTACGTTGTTTGCATCACTGTCTTCTCGCCCTGCATATAAAAAGATCAATACAATCCATCAGCGTTTCCTCAGGTTCAGTTTACACTCTGTCAACATCTCCCGTATCTCGCCGAGTGTGATATAATCTTACGATCTGTTTACGTTTTCAACCCCGCGTTTCGTCCACAGAAGCTCGATTTAAAGGGATGGGCCGCCCGTTAACTGTGCTGCACGGCCGCTGCTGCACTTAGTTGCAAATAGGTGTGTCCAGTTTTTCTTGAATTAGTGAAATAATCATTTCATTCAAATAATATTCTATCGTGCTATTAAAACCTCTGAAGTAGATCAGGAGGAGTTCATTGAACATGTATTTTACTGACACTTCTGATAAATGCGGCGTTCTTTTGCCGTAAACCGTTTTGTTCCATTATTGAAGATGTAAAGACGTGGGAAGGAAACCGAGCTGGGCCACCCCTCGGCCGGCATGGGGGTCCCTCCCTCCCTCTCTCTCTCTCTCTCTCTCTGAGGAGGAGGAGGAAACCGAACTGTCAGGCTGACACGCACGTCCCAGGACAGCTCAGAGGCACATGATGTGCCCGAGGCCAACACTGAGGAGTCTGGGACACGATGACACCGGGGCGGAGGCCTGGTCAGTCAGTGTCACATGCCCGTGGCAGCGTGGGTCGTAGGGAGAAATGAAGGTAGTGCTGTTGTGTGAACAGTATCGTCTGCCGCTGGGATGAGGCGTGTTGCGAAACGCTGCGTTGTCACACTGTAGCTCCTGACCAGCTCCTCGGGCTGATTCATCTGCTTGCCTGAACTTGTGTGCCTTGGGGTTGCAATCACGTTGTTGAGATGTCAGCGCTTTCATGGTTTTACAAGTGATTTCCCCTCTCGAGGTCCTTGCTTTGATTTGGGTATTTATCTTAAAAGGGGAAGTGGCTGGTTCCAGCGATTCACGTGGATTTAGACAAGTTTCTTTTTATTTTGCTTGTGTGCACTAAATGTTTCATATTCCCGGGTCTACAGATGGGTTACACAGAGATGATTTCGTTTCATGTGATCCTGAAGGGGTTCAAATCTGACCACTGTCTGATGTGACCTTTACTCCAGTAGCTGTGGAAAGCATGGGACAGTGATCTGATACAGTGTACCTGTATCTCACACTGATCTGTGCTTATCAAACATGACATCAAAAGCATTTCACACAAAACAGGCGGCTGTTATCTCTGATAGCCTTGATTGTATTCAATTTGCACGCAGAATTGTGCGTATTGCAATTCCTAGATATATGTTTACCTCCGTCTAGGACGCTGAGGTGGAAGTCGATGTTTCATTGGCGCACCGGTGCTGCTGGCGTCGGGTTTCGCTCTTGGCTCACACTGACATGGCCATGGGATTCAAAGACAGCGTTTCATCCCTCATTGCTTGGCATTTGGTCAAGAAGTATATGATCCAATCCAAACCCACGGGCTGACTGCCTGAAAGTTCAGTCCAAGATATGAGTGTCTGATGAATGTGTGACGGTACTGCAGTTTGCCTCAGTGCCCCAAGTGTCCAGTGCATGCGAAAAGTGCTGGGGTAACTCTGGTCATGTATGGTCAACTGTCTAGTCAGTATATCCTTTTAAAATGGTATATGCCCGGTCTCTTGTTGTAGTTTAACTGATGCATCTGTATGTCTGTCTTCCTCAGCTGGGTGTCGTCCGATTTGGCCCAAGAGCAGATCCGTCTGATTGTGTATCAGGACTGCGAGAAGCGCGGGCGACAGGTCCTGTTCGACTCCAAAGCCGTCCGCCCCGTCGACGCCTCGGCTCAGGTAAGAGTCCGCTGCGGCCCGGCGCCTGCATGTGTCGGTGGTGTTCAGATAAACAATGTTTACCTTGATAATACGCTTTTATACGATGTTCTAGATACCCCCTGACTCGGTTTGGGTCCGCTTCCCCAGCTCAACCTCATTGGCTGCCTTTAATAACCCCCCACCCCAGCCCAGAGAGTTTCGGTACAAATCTAGTTGTTGTTTGCTATGTGTACATAGGGGCTGTTTTTGTAACTGTATATTTATACATATTTTTAGTTGTTTGTGTTGTTTTTTGTGTGCGTTTTTGTAAAATACATTTTGTGCAGAAAATGTGTGCTCTCTCTACCAGGTCACAATGATACCTGTTTATTTACATCTGACAAACATCAGTGTTTTCTCACGTCCATCTCAGATTCATGAGGCCACATAATTCCGTTTCAGTTCTGCATGTTTGTTGATTCTTCGACGTTCCCCTTTCTTGCCAGAGGCGCTGAATGGCTCCTTTGTTCAAACCACTGTTCGGACTGAGGGACGTTTCCCTTAACAAACAGACGCACGTTGTTGTGTAAACTCTGCAGCCCTGCGTGGCGGTTTGCCGCTCTGTTGCGTTTGTGTTTGTGTTTGGGATGCGGTGTCTGCTTCGCTTGCTGCTGGTGGGTGTTTTTTTTAAACTTGACACTGTGGCATCAGATCCTATGCAAGAACAGATTCAGGACAGTTTTCTGGGTCCTTAGTCCTCCTTTCTCCTCACTCTCACTCTCTCGACAACTGTGCATGAAAGACGCGTTGGATCCAGTTCTTATGGATTTAGTTGTTTATTTAAAGATCAATGCATCGGAGCAGCTCTCTGTGTGGGCTGATAATCATCAGGTGTCTGTTGAACCCGGACCA
Organism: Amia ocellicauda; assembly: GCF_036373705.1. Lineage (NCBI taxonomy): Eukaryota > Metazoa > Chordata > Actinopteri > Amiiformes > Amiidae > Amia > Amia ocellicauda. The sequence goes on from NC_089861.1 coordinate 1,192,499, forward strand.
GTGTATCTGAGCCTGTCCCCTGAGCAGTGTCCTCCCCAGCAGTGCAGGACAGCGAGCAGAGTCACATGTAAGACACTATTAAGGGGTAAAAATAAATTGTAGTGACTATATAAAAAAAAAGCAACACTTGAATGAAGTTGGCCTGTGCAAGCACCCTTTCTCATTGAGGTGCAAAATATCACATGCTGTGTAATCCACGCTGTGCGGGTCCCATGACAGCCCAGACTGATCAGCTGCTGCTCTGAATAAATGGGTCGGAGTGATTAACGCCAGCTCGTGTCAGCCGTCCAGGGCCGGGCAATCTTCCACTGCTGGGCATGGGGCTTTCTGGGAGGGGTGCAGATCGAGCAGATCGGAGTGTGGATGAGTCCAGAGAAGGAGGGAGAGATGGGTTCACCTGTGAGAGAGGGAGAGAGAGCAGCTTCTCTCACACTTTCTTTATATTTCTCTAATTTGTGCGTGCACACACACACACACCGAGACAGAATGTGCTGATATAGACGGACACGCCCACACACACAGCTGTGCTTGAGGTGTAAGTGCCGATCTCCTCGGTGTCGCTCTGTCTCGGAGACCGAGGTTGCAGCAGAATATTTGTTGTGCGTGTGCGTCAGCTTTCCCAGTCAGACGGACATTGCAAACACACTCCCCATTACAACAATCCCCCTCCTCCTCTTCTGCTCCAGCTCTGGACCCTCTTCCAGACTCCGCTCGGCCTGCCTGGGCCCTCTAGTCAACAGCGTGTCACAGGCACATGACTGCCATTGTTCCAGCGCCCATTGTGCGCTGAAGACAGTCACGTGTGGCATTAATGAGACGTACAGCCGGCGACACAAACACATTGCTAGGAAAAATACTGTGCTGAGGGAGGGAGGGAGATGCAAATCATTTATGACCTGGGAAAGTGCAAGTACATGTGTGACCTTTGCCCTGGGAATTATGACAGCTGGGGCAGTTAAAAGCGCTCCAGCCAGTCTTGAGTAACAGGGATCGTAATTATCACATGAATGGGGAGGGGGGGCAAACTCTCGCCTCATTCTCAGCATCTGATTGGCTTTGTAGAGGAAGGAAATCAAGGAAGTTGTGGCGAACATGTGACGTGCAGACGTTTTATCCTGTCCCATCGAGTCACGCGTCGTTCCTGCACCCACCAGATCAGCTGTTGATTATTTCAGCCAGGTGTGAGATACGGCGCAGTGTGATAAGCTGGGACACCGCAGACCTGTACACACTGTTGCCACCCAGCGGCAGTGGGTGCCAGTCTTGAGATGGGAGGAGCTGGAGGTCTTTGTTTATTTTTTGTAATCTGTGTGTTTTTGTGTTTTTCTTGTATCTGTAGTCTCTCAGACATTTCTCTGCGTCTCTTAGCTGATTAAGTGGTCAATCTCTCGCTTCATCTCAGCCCATAGTAACTGTATTCTTCTCCATTGCTGGAGTGTGTCCTACCAAGGCATGTAGTGACCTACCACAGAAGACTAACTCTGCGGCCTTGTTCCTGTGTGTGCCTGTCTGTAGAACAATGGGAGCGACAGTCAGACTAAACCGACGAGTTACACCAAGTGCTGTCAGGCGAACCGCAGCGGCGCCTGCACCATCAGACCGCAGGGCTCGCCATCGCCGGCAACGCCTGCCGAGAGGGAGGCTCAACCCAGGTTCCAGGTAGAGTCTGTCGTCGTCTTTATGAGCTGCTGTCTCTCTCTGTCTGTCTCTCCATCCTCACACTGTTTATCCTGAATTACTTTGTGTTCTTGTAAACTGAACAAGAGTAAAAAGCCTGTCTGAGTGACGGGGGGGTGCTGTGCTCACTGTCTCGTTTCTGTCCCAGTACACCAGGCCGGCCTCCGATGTCAACATGCTGGGGGAGATGATGTTCGGCTCCGTGGCCATGAGCTACCGCGGCTCCACGCTGAAGATCCACTTCATCCGGTGAGGACCACTCCGCCGGCCGACCATTTACAGGGCTTGAGTGGGTCGTGCATTGTGTTCGAAGCCCGTGGCTTCATGACGTGAGACCCGTGTGAACCTGCATGTTTGTGTGCACCTCTCCCTCGGGTACAGGGTTGGCTGCCCCGTGTCTGTAAAGTCACGTGTTCACTGATGTGCCTCTGTTCTTGCCATTTTATTTTGACTGGTTTATTTGTTGTTTTTTGCTTCACAGCTCCCCCCCCCAGCTGATGATCAGTAAAGTGTTCTCCGCCAGAGTGGGTGGCTCGACCGGAAGCACAAACACGTAAGAGCGCCTCTGTCCCCCGTCTTGATCGAACTCCTGGACGTTTTCCTGGCCTGTGGAGTGATGTGAAGTCAGTGTTGATGTTCTGCCTCCGCAGGTTGCAGGACAGCTTCGAGTACATCAGCCAGGACGCGGTGTCGGGGAAATCGTGCCCGAGCCACAGCGGCCTGGGGGGGTACAGGAGCGGGAGCAGCATAGGTGAGACTGACCGAGCCCACCTTTGCCGGGCTGCCTCTCTCCCGTCAGTGTTGTCTGTGTGTGAGTTGCCGTGTGTCTCTGCTCCGGTGTCTGTGCTCTCGCTGGCTCCCGGCCATGCCGTGTGACCATGTGACCCCCCCCGTGCCTCTTTCAGGACTCGTGCAGCTGTACGGCGGGCGGCCGCCCCCCCCCGACGCACCCCCGCTCCGGCTCGTCCGCAGCGCCTCTTTCTTTGCAGGTTTGGTTTGTGTGTGGAGTGCAGAGCCCGCTGTAGTACAGCACAGCACCCCTATTGACTGCATGCCCCCACCCCCATTGTACAGACCTTTGTTTTGCTTATTTTGCGATCCTACTGCACGGCAAAACATATATGCAAATAAAACACTGCAGTTTCACGTCATGAGTTATTAACTCGGTCGATGCCTTTATCACGCTGACTAGAGCGCAGTATAAACACAGCTCTGTTCACCAGGACACTGTCTTGTCCTCAGTGTGAGGCCTGGGCCCCCAGGGCTCTCAGTGCTCCGGCCTCTGGGATGTCAGTGTCGTGCACCGCTGGGGTTCGTGTCTTTATCTGATCGCCCTGTTCCTGGAAGAACAAACAGAGTGGTGTTTACTCAGCTCTGGCTGCTATCTGCTCTGAACCCTGGTGCGGGGAGGAGGGTAAACCTTTTATTGAGGTGCAGTCGAAACTGAGGGGGAGGGGGGTTGACACCTGGCGCGCACTACTGTGTCTGTGTGCGTGTCTGTGCATGCGTGTCTGTGCGTGTGTATGTGTTCCCCTTGCTACTCGGCGCTCTCACAGTGCTGGATTTGTTCATTATGTGTTATGTGTGTTTGTTCAAGCTCTACAAACTCTGAATTTTCATTTAAAAAATAAATAATTGAGTGCATAGTGCCCAGGCAGAGTCTGGTGTGAGACGCACCTGACGGCATCTTAGAGACAGACTGGGGAAGCCCTGCTGTTTAACCTGAAACCATGATGATGATTTTGATTATTAGTGGTGGTAGTTTTCTATTCTTCGGCCCCGGCGGTTTGTGAGCCTGAGACAGAGGTTTGCAGTTTAATATGATGGGGCTCAAACTCAATTTGAGGAAAAGGAAACCACAATAAAATAATTAATAAACGAACAAAAACGACAGCTCTGTCTACCCTGTCCTGAGTCGGGGGCTGGCTGCACATGCAGGTTCACAGTTGTGTCCCCGTCCCCTGAGCTGTGTGTCACGTCTGCACATCGCCCACACACTGCCTGTGTCTCCCCATTGTCACGTCCACTGTGGAGATGGCTGTTCAAAAACAAATTCAAAGTTTCCTACAAACAGAGACCCCTGCATGCGTGTGCGTGAGTGTGTGTTCCTGTTCACAGTTTCATTGTCCAGAGATCATCCATGGGGAATAAAATAAACAATCATCCTGTCCCTTCATGGCTGCTGCTCTCACTGCCTCTTGATCGGGGCCTTTTCTGATCTGCACTCATCTTATCCTCTGTGTTGGAAGCAGGAATGGTTTGTTGTTGTTGTCGTTGTCGTGATTGTTGTTGTAGTGGCGCAGGGAGTGCTGTGGCTTTTGGCTCGTGTTGTCGTTTGCCGGGGGGTGTTGGTGGGGCAAAGTGTTGACAGGAAAAGACAAACGAGTAAAGACAGGTTGTCATTTCTCTCTCTCTCTCTCTTTCTTCCTCTCAGCTCACAGTACGCCTGTGGACATGCCCAGTCGAGGACACAATGAGGACGGAGACAGCGGCATCGCCCGCTCAGGTGAGAGAGTGAGTTAGCATCAGCACTGGAGAGATTCATGTGAGGGGCTGGGGGGGAGTGGTAGGGTGGCAGTGTGCGTCTGTCTGTGTCTGTGTCTCTGTCTCTCTCTCTCTCTCTGTCTTAACTGTGTGTCTCTCTGTCTCTGTGTGTTAACCGTGTGTCTCCTGTGCCGCAGCCTCTCTCAGCAGCCTGCTGGTCACCCCGCTGCCCTCGCCCAACAGCTCCTTCTCCAGCAGTTGTGCCAGCAGCTACCAGAGGCGCTGGCTGCGCAGCCAGACCACCAGCCTGGAGAACGGGCCCGTGCCCCGTGGGTGAGAACTGCACTGTACACGCAAACACACACACACACACACACATGCACAGTGACTTGCAAGCAACAAGAGAGAAGGGCAACATAAAATCAATCAATAAATGAATGAAAACTATTGCTACCGGTGGACTAGAATTAAGCCCCGCCCACGTCCTCAGGTGCTCAGACTTGCATTTTAACATCTAGCAACAGACTCCTAACGTCACATCAGTTCATGATCACATTGGGAAAACCATGCGCCACTAACTTGACCACAGTCCCGCAGACCTAACGTTCCCTCCTCCACCCAGGTGTAACGAGGAGACCTTCAGCCTGTCGGACGAGACGTGTGGCTCGAACCCGGCCATGGTGCGCAGGAAGAAGATCGCCGTCAGCACCATTTTCTCTCTCCCGGAGACGGACGAGGAGAGCTGCGTCTTCCAGGACTTCTTCTTCTCCCACTTCCCGCTCTTTGAGTCACACATGAACAAGCTGAAGACCGCAATCGAGAAGGTACGGTCCAGGCGGGTGCTTGTGCGTTTGCGCCTGTGTATTTATTTAGTGGTCGGTTGTCTTTTTCGTCTTGTCTTTAAGCCCAGAGGTACAATTGCAAGCAGAACCAATCAAATGAAGAACTTACACCCCCACACACACCCCCAACACACACACCCCACACACACACACTGCAGCGGAGTCTTGCAGAGAGAACCGGTTGGAGGAGATCTGAGAGAACCTGGCATTCTTGCCCTTTTGACCCGTTTAAGTGGCAGATTCAGTCGGGTGACCTAGTTTCTGGTAACAGGTTATCTCCAGTGTCGGCCTTTGTTTGAGTTTAAACATTGGAAGCGGCCAGAAGCCAAGTGTCCGTGACAGACGCCCATTCATGAGAGCGGTTGTGTAACACGGGGGATGTTTTGTCATTGTGCCGTTCTGGTGTAATCCCCCTGCTTGTCTTTTGTGTCGCAGGCGATGATTTCGTGCCGGAAGGTGGCGGAGTCCAGCCAGCGGGTCCAGCTGTACTTGTGTCGGGTGATGGACGCTCTCGGGGAGTTCAGGTGAGGGACGAGATTGTGTCCTCGCCGAGAGAGGGACGAGTGGAGGGGCGGAGAGGGGCCGTGGAAATCTTAAACTGGCGATGGCTCGCATTTCCTCCTCTCATTTGTAAAGTCTCTGATGTTCTCGGGGGGGGATGCTACACTGGTTTTGCGAGGCGCTATAAATACGCCAGAGGCCCCTGGCATGATCGCTGTGCTTTAGTACTGGACCCCTCCCTGGTCACTGGGCTCCTGATGACCTCCAGGCAACCCTGTTAGTTAAATAGCCAGTCAGGGTGGGGCGTGCTCACCGGTCTGCTCTCCTGCCCTCCCTGCCTCACTGGGGTCCCTCCTTCTGCCCTTTGATCCTTTCATTATTTATTTATGTTTTTTTGTGTTCATGGATACAATATGGCTGGTCGATGTATATCTTAAACCTGGGGGGTAACCTGAGCTGGCTTGTTACCCTGGTGAAACCCTGCATTTAAAGTGCCGAGGCCGTCCGCAGTCACCATCTCCAGTGTCTGGGGCGGTTTCCGCAGTTGCCAGGATATTTCAGCGAGGTGCGGGGCCGGGATCATTCCAGGTAACTCGAGCTTGCTGGTTGTCCATTTCCAGGGAGGGTGTGAGTGCTGAGTAGCGCTCCAGTGGTGCTGAGGTTTCAGATCACCGGGCTCTTGGCCCCGTCAGGAAGGGCCTCTGGTGCCGAAATCTCGAAGGGGCTGCGATTAGACGCTGCAGAGTGAACGGGGTTTGAGACAGACTTCTCTGTGTCTGGTCTACCTGACCTCACTCAGGGGTTTCACAGTCTCTAGTGAAGCTCATTCACTTCACACGATCTAGCGAGTTGTCTTCACTGCCACAGGTGTCCTCCCTGCCCCCCCGGGATGTTTTCTCCGCTTAGTTTGGTCATGGATCCGGTCTCCCTGAAACGCAATGAAAAAGAGCCAGTGGCAATAGAGATGATCACAATAATTGAAATACTATTCCGTGTTTGCAATGTCTTCTCTCTCCCTGGACCAGGCAGGACGTCAGTAGGATTAATATTGTTCTGCGCTGTGTCTGCTCTTCTCCCCGGGGCAGGATGACCATCTGCAGCCTGTACAGGGCGCCGCGTGTGCCGGAGCCGGTGTGGCTGACCATGACGTCGCAGAGCGCCGGGCGGGCCCAACTGTGCCGGCGTTTCATCGGGGAGCTCACTGCGCTGGCGGAGCAGGCCTCCAGGAACCAGTGAGTCTCTGCCTCCACCCTGTCCCGTCCCAGCACCGGTTTGATTTATTTTTTAGGGCATTTCAGGTTTGTTCTTTAATGGTGCGTTATTAACACTAATAGAGCTGCTGTTGGTCGAGACCCCGGGTTGCTGTTTGTAAACCTGGTGTTGCGGTCGAGAGACTGGGTGAAGGTGAACGGGCACAGGGTTTCTTGTGTGTTGTGTTTTGGCTCTTGCCTCTCGTGAGCACCTCGTTCATCCGCAGGTTCCTGTCCGCCCTGCTGACCGCCATCCTGACCTACCACCTGGCTTGGGTGCCCACCGTCATGCCCAGCGACCACAGCCCTGTCAGGGTCTTCTCCGAGAAGCACACCTCCCGATCCGTGGACCTGCTGGCCAAGTCCCACCCATACAACCCCCTCTGGGCCCAGCTGGGTGAGTGTGGGTGGAGATCTTTTGTGCTGAATGCATACTGCCACCGTGTGGCTGTCTGTGGAAATGCTCCCAATGTATTCGTTGAGCTGAGTTCTTCTCTAAGAACAGTTTTCTATTTAGGTTTTTATTTGTGAAGAACGCTGGTTGGTGTTTTTGAACAGCCCCAATTCAGTGCTGAGTTTATTTTATTTATGGGGGTACCTCCAGGACTGAAGTAACGCCCGCTGTCTTTGTGTCTGTGCTGCAGGTGACCTGTACGGCGCCATCGGCTCGCCGGTGCGGCTGTCCCGGACCGTGGTGTTGGGCCGGCGCCGGGAGCTGGTGCAGCGCGTGCTCTACGTGCTCACCTACTTCATCCGCTGCTCCCACCTGCAGGAGAACATGCCGACCCCCGGGGCGGCGCCGGCGGCAGGGCCCATGGTGGGGTGTGAGGCGAGGCCGATGCCAGGTTCTCCAGTGTTCCACACCACGCTGGAGAGGGGCGAGGTGGAGGAGTCGGAGTACGTGGTGGTGTCAGTGCGCAGCGACCGGGCCGAGCCAGATGGGCCGTCGGACGCCCCTCGGGCAGACTCCTGCTCGGACTCCCCCGACACACGCCCCATCTCTCCGCCGGCTGCTGCCGAGCCGAGTCCAGCACCGTGCCGAGAGGCGGCGGTGTCTCAGCCAGTGGCGGCACAGAGAGACTTCCTGCTCGGCCTGTCCTTGGCCACGCCCGCGGACGCCCGCCTGTTGGGGCGGGAGGCGTCCGTGTCGTCCCCCCAAGCCGTGCCTCTGCTTGGACCAGCCGCTCAGCACAGCCCCCTGCTGCACCGGGTCAAGTTCCGCATCGGCAGCTCAGAGTCTCCGGACTCGGACCTGGAGAGCCGGCACAGGGACTTGGACCGGAGCTACCGGCGAATCCGGGACGAGCTGGACAGGGAAGGAAGTGATGTCAGACTCCACTCAGACGACGCCCACAGCGTCCCTGACGGTGTGTTTCCATCTCCCTGTTGCCTTGCCTCCCCCAGCGCCCCCTGTTGTGGGGAACCCCCCGGGGCCCTCCTGGCGCAGGGTCGAGACACGCCCTCGAGCCGGGCAGACAGGAATGCGGCCTCCCCTGCGCAGACACGGAGGAGACGGGCGGTGGAACAGGGGGGACAGCGAGGTGAGGGAGGGGAGAGACCATGGCCTGCGGGCGGGGGGGCGTCTCCAGCCGAGAGGGAGGCGATGGGACATGGCAAGAGGATGGCGTCCATCACAGGGGTGCTGGGGGACATTCCCCGCAACAAGAGCTCGGACAGCGCGCTGGGAGACAGCGGGGACGAGGGCGGGTCGCACAGCCAGACGGGAGCATCGCACGGGGAGCACCGGCAGGAGGAGTACGAGCTGCCGCTGCCCAGGTACCGCCCCTGATCTCTGGCACCGGTATCGGTCTGTCAAAGAAATGTTCTGCACCCTCTGTTCACAAACTCCTAGTAGTTACACAAAAAATAAATAAAGAAGGCCTCTATCCCGCCCGAGTGTGTGTTTGTGCCGCGTCTCAGACCTCCCCTCTCTCCCCTCCAGGATGGAGACGGTCAGTAAGCCACACGTCACCAACTTCGGCCACTCCCTGCTGGGTGGCTACTGTCCGCAGTACCTGCCTGACTTCGTCCTGCATGGTGCCGCGTCGGACGAGCGGCTCAGACAGCGCCTCACCGCCGACCTTGACCACGCCATGCTGGTGAGCGCCCGGCCCACGGCACGCCGGACACACACCTCACAGTCCGTTGGGGGGAATGATAACATTGAGAATTGTGATATTGCTTCCCAAATTGAGAAGTCTGCTTTAACCGAGTCAAGATAAAGATGTAGCGTGTTGCGAGCCCTGTGGCGTGTCTGACGTCCGTGTCCATGTTTTCGCAGCACCCGGCACTGGACGAGCCCATCGCGGAGGCCGTGTGCATCGTCGCCGACACAGACAAGTGGACGGTGCAGGTGGCCACCAGCCAGAGGAGGGTGATGGACTCCAGCAAGCTGGGGAAGGACGTGCTGGTGTCCAGCCTGGTCTCCGGCCTGCTGCTGTCCATCCTGCAGCTGTCCAAGCTCGGCCTGTCCCCCGACTTCGTACGTACCCCCCAAATCCGCACTCCTCACTGCGCACACACTGGGCACGGTGGGAATCCCGTGCAGAGAAGCAGCGTCCCCACACGCCAGACCTGCATTTCTCCACTGCACAGATGTTTGAAATGACAATGCCCAGCAGTTTTTATTGTTCCCTAATTTAACACTATTCATTTTCTTACTAGGTAATTGTTTGTCTCTCTTTTGAGACCTGTTCTGATGCCATCCTCGTCCTGTCTCTGTCCCTCTGTGTCTCAGGTCATCATGCACCTGGAGGACCGGCTGCAGGAAATCTACTTCAAGAGCAAGATGCTGTCAGAGTACCTGAAGGGCCAGACCCGCGTGCACGTGCGGGAGCTAGGTGTCGTCCTGGGGTGAGTGTCAGTCTGGTCCTTTCGTAGGACGCTTTTAAATGACGTATTGTGTTTTTTTTTATCTGACACGCTGTACAGTAACGGGCACAAATTGCACAAATGAATGTGTGGAAGCCACAGGAAGAACAAAGATCTCTCTCTGTGGATCTCTGAGCCCCGCCCCCGTCGCTGAGCCACGCCCCGACTAACACTTGAGTGACATCAGAGCTCGGAGGAGGAGCTTGAGGGCCTCAGAGGTGTGGACCCGTGGGACCCCCACGGGAAGTGCTCAGGAATTCTGCACTTAAGAAGAATAATAGCAACAGTAAAAGGAGGAGTAATAGGAGTCTATGTGGACTCCTCACTTTCTCCATCCAAAACAATGTGGGGAAGCAATAAAAAAGACAAACAGTGTTAGGGTATATTGTCAATAGTGTAGAATTGAGAGCAAGGGCAGTGATGTTCAGACTGTACAATGCACTAGTTAGAGCTCAAAAGCTCAAAATCATGAAAGGCATCGACCACATCAACCCAGAGGAGCTTTTCCAGATCAGCAGGGACACACGCACCCGGGGACACAAATGGAAATTGGGCTTCAAGGCATTCAAGACAGAAAACAGGAGACACTTCTTCACACAGAGAGGCGTCACAATCTGAACAAACTCCCCAGCGATGTGGCTGAAGAGACAATTTGGGAACATTCAAAAACAGACTGGATAGGATCCTTGATCACTTAGTTATTAATGGACACCAAACGAGCACGATGGGGCGGATGTTAATTAATACAGCCCTTTAAGGATTGTCTGTCTCTCTACCCTGCTGTCTATCAGTGCTAATTAAGTTTGTGTTTGTTTTCCGTCCCCAGGATCGAGTCCAATGACCTGCCCCTGCTGGCGGCCGTGGCGAGCACCCACTCCCCATACGTCGCCCAGATACTGCTGTAGCGTCTCTCCGCGCGGCACCGTCCCAACCCCCCCCGCAGCGGGACGGGACCCTGCAGTGTGCGGGGGGGGGGTCTGTAAGTGCTCAAACCCCCCCAGGATGTAACCGCTCCCAGGCTGCAAGCGAGAGGAAGTGGCTGGTGCTGTCGAGTCAGGAAACATCTTCCCGTGAGGGACCTCGAGACACGGGGGTCCTGCAGTCAGAGCCTCGTTGATCTGTGGATGAACACGGAACACGCAGTCCAGCCGTGGAGTCGTCCCGGGAGGAAAAGCACAGCGACGCCAAGCCGCTGCCGACTGTCTGAGGCAGAAATACTGACTCGTGAGATGAAGGACACGTCTTAAAGCTCGCTGTGGACGTACAGTGCATAGCCAGCTCGATCGCTTAAATGTGTGTTTTGTTTCGTTTTGTTTTGGGGGGGACCCATTTGTTTGTTGTTCTTCCCCGCAGTGTTTATATAAAAGGGACACAAGAAGTAGGTGGAGAAGTTCTCGTTTCAAAGGGAAGCCTTATTCGGTCTGGAGTTCAAGTTTACAGGAGGGTGACGGTGTCCTCGGGGTCCGGGCATTTGGATCCCCCGTGCCGGTGGAGCTGCGGTGTTGTGCCCGGCGTTCAGGAGTGACACCAGCCAGAGGAAGAGGAGGAGAAACCAAACCAAAAGGGGAAACAAAAACCCTTGATTATCCTATTCAGGTGTTTTGGAGGCTGTTTTTGGTCGTTTGGAGGAAAGAACTGCCACATCCCACCATCCCGGGACGTTTGATTAACGGACGTCCTCAGCGGTGTTTGACGGCTACTGACCTGCCCCCACTGTAACTGCGCTGCTGTTCGTTGCCCGTGTGTGCGTGCGTGCGTTTGTTTTTAAGGCAGGTGAGAGAGACGTGCTTTCGGGCGTTGATGCTTACTACACACAGTGAAACTACCAAGCAAGCCTTTTGTATCGTTTGCTACGGACTCGTTCCCGTCAGATTTCCAACACTAACTCTTTTACAGATTTGCAGTGATTGTAGAATGAAGCTTTAATGAATATTTAACTTTTTTTTTATCACACAGTAACAGAATAAACGGCCGTGCTTGTGTTCTGATGACAGTTCTAAATCGACTGAAGATTCTCTTGTTTGTTTTTATACTAAACACTACCTCAGTTGGCAGGATTTAACCCAGTAGGGACTGTTTTGTCAGTTTTTTCCTTACCCGTCATTCTGTGACAGATCAGCTCAGATACTGATCATGTCCTGACCGAGAAGCGAGCGAAAGCCTCTGACCGGGTGTGTGTGTAGCAGGACATTGTGCTGGCTGTCAGGTGTGTGTGGTTCCCCGATGCACACCCCGGCGAGAGCTTAGCGCTGTGCTGCGTCTGAGGAAGCTGAGGGCCGTGTCCCCTGGGGGCCCGTGGCTCCTGCGATTGTCATTCTTTGTGTTTGTCTCGTTCAGTATTGGTTCATGTCGTTTTTTAAGACCAATTCCCAGGTTTAATAAAGTGCAGATAATACAGTGCGATGTTTCTGTGTGTTTGTTCAGACTGTGACTGGAAGGCCTCTCCTGACCTCGACCCATATGTATAATTCAGCCGAACACAGACACAGATTAGTCTCTCACTCAAACTCCGTCCGCGCCCTGGAGCTGCACTGGGCCGGGGCTGTGGCACAGGAGTCGGATTGGGCACAGACACTCACAGGTGATCTTTTAGACCCGTGTCCCTCCAGAGCTGTGCAACAGTCCAGTTCCTCTCTTCCCAGTCGGATTGCCTTGGCTCCGAGTATTTGTCCCTCATTGTGGCTCTGCTGGGGCAGCTGCAGGATAAACCCCGCTGTGTTCTCCTCCAACAATGAGCCAACGCTCCCCCTGGTGCCCCTGGTGCCCCAGCCCTCGCCTCACAGCGCCGGGCTTGTTCTGTGCAGCTGCTTCCACAACAACAGCCTCAGTATCTGCGTGTCTCTGTATGTATCTACTTAGTTATTTACTACTAACTGCCATCCGTTGGGCCTTTTTTACAGTCACTCTAAGAGCAGTAAAGTTAACCCCGGAGCTCCTTCCTGTCACGGGAGGATTGCTGGTAACTGGGCCTCTCACTTTGACTGAAACACTGCAAGTGCTGCTATGTTTGGTCCCTGAGACAACAGGCCAGATACACAGAGAGGTCACACGAGCTGCCGCTCCTCCCTGTGAACGAGCTCAGTATGCTGCTTTAAAACAGTGTAGGCTGTTTTCCAAACCCCATTTAAGTCTTTTCGTCCCATGTGTCCACAGCACACAGATCCACCCGTTTCCAGTTTGTAAGAGCAACTTCTGGACCACACTTGCTATGAACTATTATTTTTGACAACAGTTGCAATTGTTTGCGTTTTGGTGTTCCACAATAAAAGTGAAAGGGAAGGATTGACGTGAAACAGTGAAAACGAATGTAAATACTGCATGCGTGCTGCTCACTATGGCCTGAAAGCTTCCCACACTGTAGACGGAGCAAATTCACTGTCAAAGGTGGTGTTAGCTATACAATGTGCCAGATCTCACACACAGCCCGGGCATTTGACTGACCCACAAATTGTCGGAAGCCACTTTCTACTAGTTCTCAATGAAAATTATTTATTTTGTGAGCTCCTGATTACTTCCAGCACCAGCATCCAAGGTGTTCAGATCTGTGGAAAAAGCAAAGGGCGCTAGTCCCACTGTGCTGGGCCGGGCGAGGCTGTGCTGGGTCGGGGTCTCCCTGCAGCGCCGGCGCTCTGGGCTCTGTCTGGGCTGGTCTTCAGACCCGTGCTGTGTCCAGGCCAGTCTCCCCCGGGATCCCCTCGGCTGGGCATTGAGGACACAGGGAGGCAGCTGCCTGGTTCACAGTAAATCATACAATTGTCAGCAGTGGAACCCAAAGGGATCGATGACACACGCATGTTATTGTGAACAAAGTTTACTGGACTGACTGAGGCACCGAATATCACGAATTCAAGTGAAGGGTGTGTAAAGTGTCCACTAAAAGTACATATTTATTTTTGCACGGTAACCAAGTAATGGACAAACAGATATATGTACACATACATACCATGGATTCTGATATCTGTGAGTCACTTTGTCTTCACACGCCTGTCGGAATTCTCCCAGCTATGACATCATGGCGTCGCATCACATGAAACAAGACAAACAATCAAAAAAGCTGTTTGATAAGCGAATAACTTCCATATTTGCAATCTCTCACACAGCACAGTTTCCTGCTTCAGTCCTGAGGTTGTGGGGAAGCATGTATTTGCATTTTTGGTGTGTATTTCTTAAATTCAACCTTGTTTCTTAAAGGTGTTTGCCAACCACAGTATCAAAGTATTAAAAAACAAACTCACATGAAGAAGAAAAATAAAAAAATGCTTTATAAAGTTATTGTACCTCTCTGGATATTTATATAACAAAAAGCAATAGTACTCTTCAGTGCTTTGGATGTCCGGTGAAGACAAAACAACACCTCTATTGAATAAGTGAAGGGTCGTCCGAGGCCACTTCCTGTCATTCGGAGACTTCCTGTGTTTATCTACCCAGCAGGAAAAAAAGCCGGTGTCAAGTGCTGGTTGTGTTTGATGCCCAGGCCGAATGCTAACTCTCATGCCTCAGGTGCAGATACAAATGTCTGGGGACATGGCGGAGATCTTGCCACAGGAACTTGGGATTGAAATGCTGGGCCACTCGGCTAACCAGATAAAGACTGATCGATTGATCGCGCAAATTTAGTACAACGAAAAAGATCATTAATGAAACATGCATGTGAAATAATACAATTGGCTGGATATGTATTGTAATTCCAGAGGCGGACGTTGCTGCGTGACATCAGAGAAGATCACAGATAAAATGTCCAGGGTGAGACGATTCTGCAGACCCTTTGTCCCGCCACATTGGTCTTGACCAGAATACTGGCTCACACAGAGCTGCCAGGACCTGTGTGCCAGCTGGGCCGTGTCCCTCACCCACCTTGATCTGCATGTTGCTCTGAAGGGCCCTGCTGTTCAACTCGCTGTGCTCCATCACCCCCCAGCCCACCCCGCCCACGTAGTCGTGCTTGGCCCCGGGGGCCGGGGTTCCTGGGGCGGCCCTCTGCAGGTAGCTCAGGTCACTGGTGCGCTCCCCAGACAGGCTGCCCTCTCCTATATAGTGAGGGAAGTCCACTGCCCGGGGTCTGTAGTCCTGCACGCCATCTGGACCTGCGGGAGAATGAGCAGAGCGAATAAACGGCAAAGGAGAATTAACTGGGACCTCAGGGGTGTCCAGCGCTGGTGTGGGAGAGACACAGCCCTATAGGCCAGGGGTTCCCAACCCTGATCCTGTAGCCCCCCCACCCTGCTGGTTTGTGTCCCAACTGAACTCTCAATTACTTAATTTAAGTAATACTTGTTCTAAATCAGAGCCTTTTAATTATTTTAAACAGTTGGGGTTTAATAAGTAAGTATAGAATTGTATAAATAACTTATACATTCAAGAACCAACTCTTTTATTACAATTTTTTTAAAAATCGAATCAGATTGTTACTTCAATTAAGGTTAAATTAAGTAATTAATGTCCGGAACCCCCGGTTCATTACAATATTGTATTTAAATGCAATAGTGATGGATGAATTAATCGCCACCTTGTTGTTTAATAAATGCACACATCCTCCCCCTTCAGACACATATGGCAAAGACACTGACATTAGACAGCAGAAATCAATCAATGAAACACCCTTAAATAAAAATAACTGTATCCTTCCAGATAGCAGAGATTATGCATCAGTAATCGAGATTTACTTGGCATTCGCATAAACTGAAAGGAGGTCAAATAAATGAATAAAAGTATAGCGAGATACACGCCGCATCACTAGCACTGCAGCAGGACCCGGATGAACGCGGCGCCCCGCAGAGCTGCCCTGTGCCTCCGCGTCCACAGCCCCTCACGCCGCGACCGCAAATAAGCCGTGACAGAGCGGGGTGCGGGGAGCAGGGTGCGGGGTGGGGGAGCAGGGTGCGGGGAGCGGGGTGCGGGGTGGGGGAGCAGGGTGCGGGGAGCGGGGTGCGGGGTGGGGGAGCAGGGTGCGGGGAGCGGGGTGCGGGGAGCAGGGTGCGGGGTGGGGGTGCGGGGTGGGGGAGCAGGGTGCGGGGAGCAGGGTGCGGGGTGGGGGAGCAGGGTGCGGGGAGCGGGGTGCGGGGAGCAGGGTGCGGGGAGCAGGGTGCGGGGTGGGGGAGCAGGGTGCGGGGAGCAGGGTGCGGGGTGGGGGTGCGGGGAGCAGGGTGCGGGGTGGGGGAGCAGGGTGCGGGGAGCAGGGTGCGGGGTGGGGGAGCAGGGTGCGGGGTGCGGGGTGGGGGAGCAGGGTGCGGGGAGCAGGGTGCGGGGTGGGGGAGCAGGGTGCGGGGAGCAGGGTGCGGGGTGGGGGAGCAGGGTGCGGGGTGGGGGTGCGGGGTGCGGGGTGCGGGGTGGGGGAGCAGGGTGCGGGGAGCAGGGTGCGGGGTGGGGGAGCAGGGTGCGGGGAGCAGGGTGCGGGGTGCGGGGTGGGGGAGCAGGGTGCGGGGAGCAGGGTGCGGGGTGGGGGAGCAGGGTGCGGGGAGCGGGGTGCGGGGTGCGGGGAGCGGGGTGCGGGGTGGGGGTGCGGGGTGGGGGAGCAGGGTGCGGGGAGCGGGGTGCGGGGTGCGGGGTGGGGGTGCGGGGTGGGGGAGCAGGGTGCGGGGTGGGGGTGCGGGGAGCGGGGTGCGGGGTGCGGGGAGCGGGGAGCGGGGTGCGGGGTGCGGGGAGCGGGGTGCGGGGTGGGGGTGCGGGGTGGGGGAGCAGGGTGCGGGGAGCGGGGTGCGGGGTGGGGGAGCAGGGTGCGGGGTGGGGGTGCGGGGAGCGGGGTGCGGGGTGGGGGTGCGGGGAGCGGGGTGCGGGGTGCGGGGTGGGGGTGGGGGAGCAGGATGCGGGGTGGGGGTGCGGGCTCTACCTGCACACGGGCCTCTCTGTGTCATCGCTGCTGATCCGGGAGCAGCTGTTGCCGGGCAACCACAGAGCGCAGCGCCGCCACATTGTATTTAAATGAGCGCGCTGACGTCACCGCGGACACATTAAAGCGCCGCATTGCATCACATCGCACACCGATGAACCCGGCTCTCACAGCTGGATGTATAATTGATGAGGAGGCGGGAGGCTGATCTGTTGTGTTATTACAGAAAACAATTGCACGCATACAAGTAGTGCTTTGGTTGTCTTTTCATTCAATGTCAGCTGGGATGGTTTAAAGTGCCGACATTTCAAATTAGTTAAATTGGTCAAATGGACCAATATATTAAATAAACTGCCATCTCGTATCAATCACCCGAAAACTGCAAATTCCAACGTGTTTTACACAAAAACACAGGAGTGCACTGTGCGACTGGAACAACAGCAATAACATATACTTAAATACCTGTTTATACAGAATATAAGAAAAACATTTGGCAATAAATATAATATGGGTTTCCAGGGCATCAGGGGGCGGATGGAGGGGGACAGTGACACCGCCGTGGACAGGGTGACCCTCACTGAGGCCAGTGACAGTCTTCTTGCCCACCACATCTTGACCTCTGCCCCGGCCCTGCTGACCAACGCTGAGGTCGGGCAGAGCGTGTCCGACCATCGCCCGGTGTCCCGCATGGACAACAGTAGCCGCTGGGTTCCCTGTCCCGCCCGGGTCTCGGGCAGAGACTGGGGCAGCCGATCTGTATCATGGTGAGGTACCCTGTTACCACCCCCAGGGCCCGCTGATCCCTAAGACTCAGCCCAGACCAGTCCTCTCCGTGGACCCAGTGGAGGGCGTGCTGAGGACACTCTCGGAGGCATTATTTTTAAATAATGTTGATCATTGGTTTATGTGAACTGTTTCAGTCCTCACACACACTACTGCAGCCGAGTGAGAGACACAGAGCACAGCATCAGACACAGTGATTCTCCTGAAGAAGCCAGGTAGAGCAAATGAGATGACTGAGCAACAGAGCTCTGACGCAGCAGCGCCCTGGACCCGAGTGTGTCACCCCTGCTCTGAGACACGCACAGTGCACCCAGCCCCGTGGCTGAGCAGCGGGCTCTCCTGCACCCAGCGGTGTGCCCTGGAGTCATAGTTCTCCATGCCATTGGTGAGGCGCCCCCCACTCCGGCCCTGACCGACAGATTGATGGCACAGGGTACTGTACATGATTTTACCCTGGTTTTACCACGATTGTACCATTATTGTACTGTGATTTTACCACATTTTGTAACATGATTTTACCATGCTACACCATACACATTAACATACAGTATTATTATTAATTATTATGTTTAACATGGTAAGCTATATATTGTGTTTATCATGCTACACCACACTACACCTTACTGTATTTTTACCACACTTACTGTTGTAGGGGAGAAATGTGTCACAGCCTCATATTTGACCCCCGGTCCCGCATCACGTCTTATTCCCTTGTGACACTGCTCAGCTGCCCTCTACCACACTGTGTTTTCCTTATTGGGCTCTTATATGTGTATTTTAAAGGGGTTATGATGTAAAACAGGGTAGTTGGGGCTTGGGATCAATAATAATAATAATAATAATAATAATAATAATAATAATAATATGCTCTCATATACTTATCATGGACATGATCACACCTGCTATTACATGACAGCTACTGTTCTTCTTTTACACACTATTACTGATGCACACTACACCAAAACTGAATTATACTACTACTACTGCGATTACACACTATTCCTGATATTAACCTGGATACTACCATGAAGCTAGTATAATTAGTATATTAGTAAAATTAGTATAATAAACACTGCAGACCTGTCACATGCAGACAAACAAGCTTATTATTGCACTTTGTATTGCTCTGGTGTCCTGTGAGTCACCCTGCATACGGGCAATTCCGGAGAAATAAATAATACAAAATAATAATATTAATGATGTAGGCGAGGTGGGTTTGAAAGCAGACAGCTTATATTACAATGTTTCTAAGCCACTGTATCGATTTCTTTCTTCGATCTCAGCTTGATTCATCTCCTTCAATAGGCGGCTGGTCTGCATATAGATACACATATATATATATATATATATATATACAGTGAGGGAAAAAAGTATTTGATCTCCTGCTGATTTTGTACGTTTGCCCACTGACAAAGAAATGATCAGTCTATAATTTTAATGGTAGGTGTATTTTAACAGTGAGAGACAGAATAACAACAAAAAAATCCAGAAAAACGCATTTCAAAAAAGTTATAAATTGATTTGCATGTTAATGAGGGAAATAAGTATTTGATCCCCTATCAATCAGCAAGATTTCTGGCTCCCAGGTGTCTTTTATACAGGTAACGAGCTGAGACTCTCTTAAAGGGACTCTCCTAATCTCAGCTCGTTACCTGTATAAAAGACACCTGTCCACAGAAGCAATCAATCAATCAAATTCCAAACTCTCCACCATGGCCAAGACCAAAGAGCTGTCCAAGGATGTCAGGGACAAGATTGTAGACCTACACAAGGCTGGAATGGGCTACAAGACCATCGCCAAGCAGCTTGGTGAGAAGGTGACAACAGTTGGTGCGATTATTCGCAAATGGAAGAAACACAAAATAACTGTCAGTCTCCCTCGGTCTGGGGCGCCATGCAAGATCTCACCTCGTGGAGTTTCAATGATCATGAGAACGGTGAGGAATCAGCCCAGAACTACACGGGAGGATCTTGTTAATGATCTCAAGGCAGCTGGGACCAGAGTCACCAAGAAAACAATTGGTAACACACTACGCCGTGAAGGACTGAAATCCTGCAGCGCCCGCAAGGTCCCCCTGCTCAAGAAAGCACATGTACAGGCCCGTCTGAAGTTTGCCAATGAACATCTGAATGATTCAGAGGAGAACTGGGTGAAAGTGTTGTGGTCAGATGAGACCAAAATCGAGCTCTTTGGCATCAACTCAACTCACCGTGTTTGGAGGAGGAGGAATGACCCCAAGAACACCATCCCCACCGTCAAACATGGAGGTGGAAACATTATGCTTTGGGGGTGTTTTTCTGCTAAGGGGACAGGACAACTGCACCGCATCAAAGGGACGATGGACGGGGCCATGTACCGTCAAATCTTGGGTGAGAACCTCCTTCCCTCAGCCAGGGCATTGAAAATGGGTCGTGGATGGGTATTCCAGCATGACAATGACCCAAAACACACAGCCAAGGCAACAAAGGAGTGGCTCAAGAAGAAGCACATTGAGGTCCTGGAGTGGCCTAGCCAGTCTCCAGACCTAAATCCCATAGAAAATCTGTGGAGGGAGCTGAAGGTTCGAGTTGCCAAACGTCAGCCTCGAAACCTTAATGACTTGGAGAGGATCTGCAAAGAGGAGTGGGACAAAATCCCTCCTGAGATGTGTGCAAACCTGGTGGCCAACTACAAGAAACGTCTGACCTCTGTGATTGCCAACAAGGGTTTTGCCACCAAGTACTAAGTCGAAGGGGTCAAATACTTATTTCCCTCATTAACATGCAAATCAATTTATAACTTTTTTGAAATGCGTTTTTCTGGATTTTTTTGTTGTTATTCTGTCTCTCACTGTTAAAATACACCTACCATTAAAATTATAGACTGATCATTTCTTTGTCAGTGGGCAAACGTACAAAATCAGCAGGGGGTCAAATACCTTTCCCCCCACTGTAGATAGATACATGTATAGATACACAGATACATGGGTGTCAGCACACACGCACACATGTACAGGTACACAGGGAGTCCTGCGCCGGTGCTTGCTCTGCTGTTCCCGTTGCGTTAGGCAGGGGGCGACGCAGGCTCTCGCCGCGCTTCCTCCGACCTCCTATGAATGGCCTGCTGTCAGTGGACTCGCCCACCAGCCCTGCGCCGTGTCAGTCACCATGGTGGCACAAAGGAGCGATCCGTGGCCGCTTTCTGCCCCAGCGACTGAGCGCGCCGCGCCGGCGTTTTAACTGCCCTGCCCGCCCAGCCCATGGGCCCTCACCGCGCTGCTGCCTCTCGGGGTTTTAAAGGTCTGAGTCCGGGGATGGTGGACGCGCCGAGCGGGGAGAACTAGCCAGGCTTTCCACGCTGCGCCGGGAGCGAGAAGCGGCGGATTTTCCCCACCCTTTCCCTTTGTGGTTTCTCGGGTCGACCCTCCTCGTCTCCGGACACCCTGCGAGAGACACCCCGCCAAGGACAGCCGGCTCAGGGAGTACCGCGGGCCAGCGCAGAGCTCTCTGCCAATCCCGAGGCGGTCCTCTGGGAGCGGGCATCGAAGAGGAAATCGACCCCGGGGCTTGGAGTCTGGCCTGGGGACGGTGCTTCTTCTGCTGGGGGATTTTAAAAGACTTTTACACAATAAACCGGGAGGAAAGGGACAGGAGACGTGTTTTTATAGTAACTGGACACGCTTGTGTGCCGTGGGCTTTTATTTGTTTTGAATAGGTTGTTTTGCTGAAGCCGGAATGGCGTCTTACGTGGATAACAGTTTCCGCCAGGCTGTGATTAAGAACCCGGCCGAGCGGACGCAACAGGTCAGTAAACACCCCCTTCATTCCCGCTGCAGCCGCTGCTCACGCCGGCCTCCCCGGATAGCGGGCCGCGCTGCCGTGAGCGCCGCTTTGCAAGCCATTTTCATATGGAAATGTGCGTCCACTGTAGTGCTGGCCCGTGTGGATGAGCTCCTGCAACACCTACTCTCCGAGGCGGGCTCTGCAGCGGGTTCATTGTGGAGATGACAGGGGCACAGGGTGGTGCCGGGGTATCGGGATGCTGGCAAGAGCAGCACGCTGACCTGTTAATCCCCTGTGCGTGAGGATCTCCGGAAAATAGCGACAGTCAGCCTTCTTGTGTGTGTTACAATGCATGCGAGCCTGGCCCCTGTCTTTAGCGCTGGCCCGTGCCCCGGTGCGGAGCTGCGCAGCGGCCTCTGGGCGCAGGACCCCCGCTCTGCGGTCCGTCACGTAGCGATGAACGCAAGAGCTTTTAAATCAAGGCGCCAGGCGTGCGGTTTAGGCGCTGCAGTCTGCAGACGGGCTTTAATGCAGATGTGTGACGGTGTCTGTGCTTTTGTTCAGCTCGGTTCCCTGAGCCAGCGGGGAGCTGCGGGCCGCCGGCCAGGGTCACCTGCACCCCAGTGCCCTGCTCCTGTTAGTGCGAATAACCCGGTCGGGGCTCGTCCTGTGCTATATTATAACGGGAGCCTTATCAGTATGCAAAATAAACACAGGCTGCCCCCGGGGCCACCTCTTAATTTGATAGCCTCGCTCTCTTCTCTTGTAATGTATTCATTCAGTTGTGGTCCGTCTTAGGCCAGGCGGGGGGATGGGGGGCACAATCAGACGGATCCACTCAGCTGACGAGCACAGTGACATTTCTGGGAACCTGTGGCAATCCTCTTTAGCCTAATGTAGGCAAAGTAAGCCTATTACGCAGGTTACTGGGAGCTGGGCTGTCTGCTCGGATAAACGCTCTGCTTTTTATTCTTTAACGGTTAATGGTTGCAGACTAATTGCGCAGAAGTGACTCTAGTGATGGCGCTGCAGTTTGATTAGCTGAGTGCATTGAATGAACGCGTGGGGAATAGCCTGGGAATAGCCTGGAATAGCCTGGAAGCGCACTTCACTGCTGCTGTCAATATGAAATGGCTAATGCCATTGTCTGGGCTTGTCTGTTTTGCAATGTTGGTTGTCTAAAGCGTTTCCATTCTCCACTGGTGCTGTTAAAATGGCACCATCAGTGAAGTGAACAGACTCCCTGCTCTAATGTGCAGCACATGATTTCACAGGCTGCTGCTGTCAATTGACGTGCCTGGCTTTTCTGTAATGCTTGAGTGACCTGAGCGCCCTGCATGCTTTACAACCCACGCCATTCACGTCCATAGTGTCCTCACACTACAGTGCTGTCTGGGCGTGTGTTTTCACAGAAATAATCCATGAAATATCACCATGCGCAGGAGTTTATGGATTGCACTGGTTACAGCTGTAAACGTCAGATATCACCAGTTTCTGTAGCTTTTCATATGTATTGCGGATGGATAGAGTGTTGTTGAAGGATAGGCCTTCATGTTTGGCCCTCAAACAGTATTGAAATGTAAGTACTGGGAGCTTGTTCTGTTACCAAGGACGTGATGCACAGCCTTTGTTCCTCTGCAGCGGTGGAGGGCAGAGCGGTGCCCTGCGGCCTCGCAAAGGGACAGGCTTTGATAATGTTAGTCTCTGAATCGCTGCATGATAGTGTGTGCTGATGAGTCAGGCTGCAGGAGTAATGAATAGCTGGCTGTTCTCTGAGCCTGCACAGGGCCCGACGCATATTGATGGGCCTGCACTCGCCCCCGCTCTACACCTCTGCACATGTTATTTATGGGCCCTCAAAGCAGAGTGCAGCACTTCAGTGCTGTGGAACAGGACCAGACGTGTGTGCTGTAAACTGCTACAATTACCAATAAGATCATTATTTACATGTTTAGGTGACCTATAGAAGGGTTTTTGTGGTTTTTTTTTTCCTCTTTCTCTCTACTGCAAGCTCATAAAGTTTTAATGTCAAAAGACTTGACCCCAGTCTATAAATAATTCCTGCACACAGTGTGACCGGTCAGTAGTTTGGATATTTTAAGCTCGGCACCAGCCTCCAGCTCCTGTGTTTTTGTGACTTGAAGAGAGCTCTGGGTGCTGTCCCTAAGGATCCGGACAGATAAAGCGTTGGTGTAATCAACCAGTCACCCTGCAGTTTGTGTGCTGTGCTTGTTTTATATAGCTGGGCATGCGCCATTCACTTAAGGTGTTTTTGTGATCGACCTGGCCTCTAAATACAAAGCTATAGACAGCGAGCGCATCTGCGGCTGTGCCGGTGAACGCAGTTGAGCTTTCTGTCGCCAGTTTGTGTCAAGATGTTTGTGCCTTTCAAGTGCCAGAAAACAAGCCCAAGTGGAAAACAACCATGTTCCCACAGAGTTTGTGAATAAATTCTCCCTTCAGGCATTCCTGAAGAGTGATGCAAGCCGCCCGAACAATGTGTTGAATAGAGGAAAGAAAAAGTTGCAACAAAAGCAGTTTCAGTTTGCACAAAAAGTTGACGCATACCCAGTATAAACAGAATACATTGGTTTAACTCAGAGAGAGAGAGAGAGAGAGAGAGAGAGAGAGAGAGAGAGAGAGAGAGAGAGAGAGAGAGAGAGAGAGAGTTTTTTTACTTATTCATACTGCAATGAAAAACAAGCAAACACCCTTGATAAGCACAACAATAGGCGAGTTCAAAAACCAAGCAAAAACAACTGGTTAACCAGGCAGGGACGTGATAAAAATCAGTGCTTTTATCTGAACCCGACACACAGCGCATGCAGTGCCTGTACGTCGTCTTTTTCTCGGTTCTCCTCCACCCATCTGCGTGCCTCTGTCTGAACTGATCCCTTTATCGCTTCGGCTGACAGAGCCCTGCGGTCCGGCTGCAGGTTTGATTTCGCATTTGAAACCGCGTGGGTCTGTTTCTGCCATCGCCCCAGATAACACGCAGCCTGTGCATCCTGGTGATTGGCTGTGATCAGAGTGATTTGATAACCGGGCGGGCTCTGTTTCCTGTGCGTCACTGCCTGGTCACCTATCTGGAGTTGTGTAAAGGCCATTTCCCTCTAGCCGGCCCCCCGATCTGGGTTCTGACCCATGTTTCAGAAGCCTGGGTTCTGACTGTCAGAGACTATCAGTGTAAAAGCACAGAGAAGAAACTGAGATGAGCCGGGTCAAGAGCAGCCCGTGTAGAAGCTCTAATGTTTAGACGTGTACAGCAGAGAGCAGGGCCCGGCTGAATAAAGTCTATTAAGACCTTTATTAAGGAGACGGGTAATTGCAGGGTTCGGTCTTCTTGTATTGGACCTCTGTCTGCTCTGCTGTATCCTGAACGGTGTTTCTTTAAGCACTGCACGGTCTGTTGCTCAGACAGCTTCCTCTCCTCCTTGAGGAATATTTGCACATTTTCAGGCTCTCAAGGCAAATCCGTCGGCGATGTATTTTTTCCCTTAGTCAGATTTTTTTTTTTTTTATCTTCTTTTAAAGAGCAACGAGGAATGAAAAATGGGTGATGGTTTGTTGAAACCCCTCCAGATTTTCGGTATGTTATTCATTGGCAAATGAGTTGCAACCGTTTTGAGTTCATCTTTGCATTTTCCAGTGATTGCGTGGTTTCCGGAGCTCTGTTCGAGCGCACACGGCAGGCCTCTAAATCTTGCATGGCTTGGTGGGGGGGGGATGTCTTGGCTGCAGGTCAGCAATCACGCTAAGTGATGCTTCACTGTGTTTTAATTTCGTCTTCAGATATTTATGGCGTTCTTCCCGGCATCTGAAGCAGCACGGCTGAGCGAGGAGAGAGAGCGAGTTCTTTGATGCATTTATTTGTATTGTTCTGGATGTTTTTATAGTTCTGCTGCCCTGACATTCACATTGTGCAAAGTCTACCTTGGCAACAGCTCTAGACTTGAACTTTTAGCCGATGACAGCGGAGGGTCTCGAGTTACACCTATAGAGTGCTCTGGTCTTGTCTTACTCCCCGTTGTGTTCATGGGTGTCAGGTGCAGGAGGGAGATTGCAGCCGCTATACTATTGAGCACACGTGGGATCCACTTTAGTCCCCGTGAATAAAGGCTTCTGCTCAATAAGTTAATGATGACTTGACCCTGGTGATTAGCATGGCTTACCAATCATTAACACAGCATTTTGCATCAGTCAATAAGATGTGGTTAAGGGGTGCCAGGGTGGGAATGATCTCAATAACGATAAAGGCCTCATGTCATACAGGCTTGATTTAGGCGTGCAGCCCTGCTGGAGTCGCTCCAGCCGTGTGTGTCAGTGTGTGTATTTGATGGAGTTTGACAGCACAGTTCAAGAGGGGCTTTTAGTGGCGGCCTTGCTGATGGGAGATCTTAGCCCACAGAGAGCATCTCCACTCAGCTGCTCTGGGGTCACTGTGGGAGGAGGTCTCAGGTGGTCAGAGTGCTCTGAGTGCACTTTCAATCCCTGACTGAGAAGGTCTTGTAATATTAATAATGGATACTGGAGTCATAAATGACTTGACTGACATGAATACATAAAAAACACACAAACGCCTGTAAAATTGCTCTCACACATGCTCGTGCAGAAACGCTCACAATTAAACACACAAGCAGAGCAGGCTGGGGATGGACAGCGCGCTATAAAGACCTTGAGGTCCGCCTGTGGCCCTCCAGTGCCAGGTTGCCACAATGCTGGCTCCGCACACCCAGAACATGCACAACGTGGGTGTTTCTGAGCCCAGACCGCAGCTGGAGGTCCTGCTGGGCTGTGAATGTGAGTCGTGACAAAGTGTTCGGCAGCAGATGAAGCCCAGCTCTTCCTAGCGGTTTAAAATGGTGGAGGAAAATAAATAAAATAAACACATACAGTCTGTCAGGTCGCTGGCTTTGATTGTAAATGCTTTGAAGTTTGCACTTCTCCCCTTCTGTGCTGACGGTTGTCATGCTAATCCGATGGGAGCTGGCAGGTAGCTTTCCTGGCCTCGAGGGATTAAGACCAAGTTTTCTCTGCCATATTTCTAAACTGGGGAGCTGTCACTCCCATCCCTGCTGGAGAAGTCTGGATTTAGCCATCTAAGTAGCTACCGTAATCCTGCTCTTTTGCGTTTCAGGGAAAATCCAGTTTGGCAGGGGGTGGGGGAGGGGTGGGTGGTCACTAACTTTCTAATGGGTGTCCTCTGAGAGCCGGGTGCCGCCCCCGGTTTACTCCGCTATGTCCAAAGGAGACGGGTCTTGGGATTAAAGCCAGCTAATTATAACCTGTGGCGATGCGGTGCTGGGGGAGGGAGAGGGGTGACCGCTGAACACTCTCTCTTGATCTCTCTCTCCCTCTCTGTTCCTCTTTCTCCGTTTCTCTGTTTTCGGGCTGTTCTGTGGGCAGGTGGTGACTGACCAAATGGGGGTGAGAGTCGGCCTTTTTATAGCGTGGCAGGAGAGACTCGAGCCGAGGACCGACCTAACGAAAGCAGGGGGTTAGCAGGTTTCTCTCGACACTCTTACTGTGTCAGAGTCACAGGGACTGGCGTTCCCGTTCGGAGATGCTCTGGCTGCTTGTCGGACCGTGCAGTGTGTGGGAAAGCAGCGGTGACTCCCTCTGTCTCGGAGGCAGAGGAGATCTAAAACAACACTGATGGTTTTGTTTTCGGTAACAGGCGATCACTTTTAGACAATGCTGGGGCCCGGGCGTGTGAAACTCCACTGTTGTTGTTAGTGTTTAGTTTTAATCTGGCCTTGATACGAGGAGAAGTGTGGGGTGGCACTTCCTGTGCGTACCGATCGCACATCTGTGTTTGTGTTGTTTTCCCGTCTCCGTCTGTACGGGCACTGAGGCCGATGTAACAATTCCTTCCTGGATCCTGAAGATGCTGGTTGTTTGGTCTTTTTTTTTGGGCCCCTTCAGATACATTCAGATACATTTCCCGAGTTACTGCACGCCTCCTTGGCGGCGGTTAAAGAATATTATTCGGCATGTTGTGCCTGACCATCTTTGTGACTGCTCTGTGATAGGCCGGTCCCTTGGGCGAGAACCTGGAAACCCCATATAAACTCTGATGATAAAAATGTTGTCTGGGACTGATTCTGCTCAACGAAGGGTTAATTCTGGGTTATGAATTAATTAATGTATCATTCATTTATGTCAAAGCTCCCCCCCCCACTCTATTGTTCCTTATTGAGGCAGAAATGTGGAGCTTTTCCTCACAGGCGGTCAGATGCCACACAACAGCAGAACATAGGATTGATCGCGGTTTAATCTCCACACTTGAGCTCAATGCCCTCAGCTATGACGGGCCAAAATAAAGTTTGATCTTGGTTCCAAAAAAATCACATAAGTAAATATATTTCAATGGAAAGCAATCAATCCCCCCCATCTAACTGTCTACTGCAAAAAAATAATATAGAAGAAAAAGACAGGAAATTAAACCTCGGCTTGGCAACATTTCAGCAGGAGTCTGGGCTTTTTCCCCTCTTCTTTCTCATAGGGGGAGTTAGTAGAGGAATGCTGGAGTGGCTGTGATCGCGGCCCGGCGCTGGGCAGGGCGGGAGAAGGGCAACGCCTCCACACAGACTACTGCACGGACAGAGCTAGTGTTGGCTTCCTTTTGTCTGTGCTTGTTTTAATAACCTGATGCCATCTCTCTCCTCTCTTTCTCTCTCTCTCTGCTTCTCTCTCTCTCTCTCTCTCTCTCTCTCTCTCTCTCTCTCTCTCTCTCTCTCCCTCCCTTTCCTTAGGTCACTTTTCCTCCCCGTATTGGAAATCCGTCTCTCAGCCGCCGCGCAGGCTTGAGAGGGAGAGAAAACTGAAAATGGTTGACTTGTCTTTTTTTATTCTGTTGCCCCTGCTGAGACCTTTGTTTGCGTTGTGCTGCTGACGAATCATCCTGGGCTTTTTCTCGCTCAGCAGAAAAAGTACAAAGTGGAAGCGTGGTGCGCAGGCAGGCGCAGCCGGGCTGGGCTGCCAGGGCCGCCGCGCTCTTCAAAGCCCTGCTCACAATGTAATAATAACCTGTGCGTGGCCCCCTCGTAATCCCCCTCTCCTGCATACCTCAGACCCATGATGGGTAATACCGTTGAGCTTGTTAATTGACAGATTAGAGATGGTTAATCTACCTGCAGCAGCTCTGAGGAGTGCTAATTCTGGTCTCCACCGAGGCCTTGCCTGTTGACCTGGCACAGGCCCGTTCCGGAGTGCAGTGGGCTGTATACCATACACCGTATAGCTAAGGCTATACACAGTACAGCACCTCCCCTACACCACTGCCTCCACACCAGCTCCATACCACAGCACATCAGCTTAGTTATTAATGCCTGCGCTGCCTGCGAGACGTGTTTCCCAGGGATTGTGGTGTGCCGGGGTGGCAGGGCACACATGTTGTAGGGTTGGGCGAGTCTGTCCCGGGGTTTGTGCTCTCGTGTGAGCACCGGCCTTATGTAACAGCACAGGTGGTGCGTTTACTGCAGCAGAAATGCCGACTGGACTGGACGCTTGCGCTCCAATGCAGTGGCCATGCGGTTGTCCTCCACTCTGCTGATCGTGCAGTGTCTGCGCTGTCGAGAGAGCACAGGAGGAGTGTGACGGACAGGTGACGTGAAACCCCCCCACTGCTTCCCTAGGAGATTGGCTTTCTGGGGTTGCTGCTCCTCTCGGGTCAGGTGTCTGAATGTGAGATGTGTGCCGGTGTCACTGTGTCATTTCGCTGTGCCTGGGTGGTTAGTACTGCGTATTCTTGAGTCCTGCACAGGTTCTCCCTCCCCCCGTCAGCATCAGGTAGATGTTAAACTGGTGAGCTGGCAGCTCCCGTCCTCACAGAACAGATTGCTGAAGGATTTTAAATACCTTTGTCACTTAGCAACCCACGACCGCCTGATAGGTGATAGGTGACTGGACTTCCTGTTTACATAACGAAGGTCTGGGGTGGAACAAAGACCAGTGGAGCCTGTGTTCCTCAGGGACTTACCCATCCCCGCATCGCACGTGTTTGTATAGACGTGTGTTAGTTCGTGGTACACTCCTTCTGACATAATTTGCAGCTTGTAGAAGAAGTGGAGAATTCATCTAGTTAATTGACGCAGCAGACCAGTGAAGTTACTGAGAGATGGGTGGGGACGGGGGTGGACCTCCCTTTGAGACCCCAGCGATGGAGAGCCCGGCCCATCGCAGCCCCCTTGCTTGCTCACGCGTGACTTTCACTTTATGCTTTTGGTTGTATGTGGAGGAGAGGCTCATTACAAAGCAGCTCCGCCAGCAGCCTGCCCCTCCTTCGATCACCAAGGCTGCCTTTCTTTCATTTAATTTACTTGGATGTTTATTCATACGCCTCCCTCCCTGGTGGATTCCCTCTTTTTAAAGCTGAGCTCACTTCCATCTCTCAGTCTGCAGATGGGCGAGCCCAGTGTGCCCCAGGGCGACCCCAGAGGGCTCCTAACGGGCTCGTGTTTTCCCCTTCAGTCCGTTTGTGTGCTTGTAATGGGCCGTGCCCGGAGTATGCAAAAACAATTAAGGAGGGAAAAACAAAAGGTGTTTTATTATATATTATTTTGGTTGGCAGGGAGTGTTGTTGTGCGCTACTGTGCAGAGGAAGGGAAATCTCTCTTGGCTTTTGGAGTATTGTTCAATTCAAGAATGCGTATCTCGATTGCACTGTGAAGTGTGTAACATATATTTCATGGATTACTGTATTTATGCATGTATTGTTAATCGCCAGAACTATTTTCTTTCAATACAAGCGTTTGCTCTTTGTTTACAAACAGTACTGCATTTTGTGTGTGTGTTTTTTTGTTTTTGCTGGATACAAAGTTTCGTCAGGTTTGCTGTTCTGGTTCGGTTCGGTATCCAGAACGACGCCGGAACAGCTCCTTTACCCCACCTTCATTCCCCTGCAGCTCGTGAGGCCCCCGGTATAATGCACTGATATTGCTAAACTGTGCAAAAACTATCAAAGGTATGAAAACAATCAGGAGGCAGCAAGGGCTTTGAAATGACTGCTCTGTGCCGCTCCAAACTTTCTTCCTTAATTGATTTTAAACTTCATGACTGTTCTCCACATTACCCTACCCACAATGCACTGCTCTGCTCGTGCATGCAGGCAGGCATGGATCAGATCTGACGCTTTCCCTCGTTACGCCACACATGAGGGCAGCGCTGTGGTTGTGCCGTCTGTAGCGACAAGGCTGAACCTATGGAGCCACAGCCCAGCGAGAGGCCCTGATCGGTGAAGGTGAAGCAAGAGTGTGGATAAAACGCCTGAAGCGTTGGCTGACCCCAACAAGCTTCCTTAAATAGCACGTTGACTTCAGTGTGTGCTGGGACTTTGTGTAACACTTGAAGAGTGAAACTCATGAATGTTCATTTATTATTATTAACGACGATGATGATAATGATGGTGATTACTCTGTTCTTAGCAGATGTCCTTACCCATAGCATCACAATATATAAACATGCCAGGAAACCGTACAGCACGAGCAGGATCCTACAGTTCGCAGCGCAGGTCCTGATACTCGTAAGAATTGAGTATCTGTCTGCAGTTGTGCCCTTCGCACGGGGTGGCTGTGCTCCTTCCTCTCGTTCTCTTCGGGCGCCGCATGCACCTTGCTGGGCTTCTAGCAACCTCCAGCATCTGCCACAGCGTCTGCCCCCACGCAGAGCCAGCGTTGCAGCCTCGGGTTCATCTGTCAGGGGAAGTGGTTTTTGTGCAGGTACGCATCCTGCCCGAGAGAACAAAAGTGTGAGTGAAACAGGTTTTCAGAGATCCCCCAGCTGGCATTGCATCTCATTCTGTCTCTGCCGGCTGTCATGTTGTAGTTGTTATTATTAATATGATTAGCAGAAGTATTACTATTAATATGATTAATAGTAGTATGGAATTATTGTGCCGTCATCCAGGGTGATTTGCACGCTTGTGGGGGAGCTGAGCTACTGGGTGACCGTGTCGCTGTTAAAAAGCCATTGCGATTGAGGCCGAAGAGAAGGTCACAGTGGTCTGCAGCACTGATCTAAAGTGATAAAGACGCTCAGTCCTCACGGGCAGCTCAGCCCACCGCCGTGGTGCTGTTGTCTGCTCCTGCTTGCTGTGTTCTCTCTCTGCAGCTTGAAATGAATTTTAAATACACTTGTGCTGGAGGCCGCCGGCTTCCTCATGTGTAGCTTAATTTGAACGCGTCCCAGTACAGAGAGTTTCTTTTCCCTGTTGCAGTTTCTATGCGGTGTGCTCAGGGTGGCCTAGTTCTACTGCATGCCGATCCCAGCCAGCCGGCAGTGAGCCAAAGTGGACAAACGCACAGAAACTGAACGCTGAAAAAGTGCTCTCTCCTGTAAGCCAGAGTCGGAAATGTCCTGGTGCATCTTCACCATTCGCACCTCAAATGCTTGGTTATCCTCCCCATCACAATTCTCTCGGCAAGGAGGAAGGGGCAGGCAGCCAGGTACATAATGCTGTATAGATATCGACTGGAAGCCACCGCGGCTGTAAACGAGATAATTTAATGTGCAGGTTAATATTGTTTACCCTATGAATCTTGTCCGTCGAAGAGCGGTTTCCAAGTTTTTCCACTGGCTTCGTTCCAAATGTCAGGCCATATTTTGCAGTGAAAGCAAATGGGTATTGTATCCGAGCGATTCCTTGGCCAGCGTGCTGCGGGAGGACGTGACCGGGGGTTGGCACGCAGCGGGACAATTAACCTTGATGCAGCGGCAGTGCTTACAAAGCAGTTTATGGACTGAAGGGGGGAGCTCATGGAAGCTTGGTATTTCAGGTGTGACTTTGATGCCCCCTTGGCTGCTACGCCCTCTGACCGACGCTCATGTGACTGACGCCAACGTCTGATCGCATGAGTTGCCTACGTCGAGGCCGTCTCAACACGTGATTCACAGCCCCAGGATAGGCTGTTCTGAACATTAATTTACTGGGAAGACCTGTGATAGTTTTGGAGGAGAAAAGTATCTGTTCAGCCTTCATGGCGCTTGAGGCCGAGGGGCTGCTCGAGACCCCAGCAGTGCTGATGGGCACAGTACTCCTCCTGATGAACACACTTGTTTTATTTGTTTGATTTTTCTTAATTTTTCTCTGTAGTCATCAAACCCAGTCATTTCAATGCACTCTGAGCTCCTAATTAGTTAATTGAGATAATTCTTCACCCCTTCCTAGGCCTGTTTGCAGAGGCCTCTTAAAAACAACAAAAAAAAGCAGGGTTGTGTTTGCAATCACGGCTGTATGGCAAGTGAGAGAAATGCAAACTTTCTCTTTCTAGCTCCTGTCCATCTCTGCATTGCATTAAGGTAGGGGGGGGCAACATTCATACCTATGACTTCTTCACAGTTTGTTTGTGTTGAAGGGTCTTAATTGCTGTTGCACAGCTAGTCGCCCCCCTGGCCCTCTCTGAGCACGTACCGCGCCAGGAAATGACTTCAGTTTGTCAGCAAAGGGATATAAAGATAAACACACACAATTTACCTTTCAGCTTTGTGCAGAATTACAGTAATTGTTCTGAAAAGCCAAGGCTTGTCAAATATAATTAACCATGTGATACAGCTGCAGTTTTAGTTTTTTTTACTTTACTCAGAATAAACCTCTGCTTTTGATTGGCCTATTTCGCTTGCTTCCTCTTTCCCTTTGTTATTTTAAACTTTCTCAGGTGTTTTTCTGTGTGAAATGGGCTTTAGGCTGATGACTCAGCCCAGTCACAAGCCCGCTGGTCCGAGAGCACGGCTCTGTGGTGTGAAATCCCGTGGGACTGCAGGCAAGCAGTCAGTTTACTCGTTTCATTGGTGCTAATTGTGACGCACAGTTTCTGGTCTCTTGAGTCGTGCTCTGTATATTTGTGGAAGAGTTTCATTTACAGCAGTAAATCTTTTCGCATATTTTGACTCCCTGCAAGCACTCTTTGGCATTGGGTCGTGTTTTTATGCACATCTTTGAGCAGCCAGAAACATCCAGACAGTGAAATCATAGGTTGTGGATTTTCCAAGACGGGGAAAAAGATCAGTCTTGTCTTGAGATGGAGCTTGACATGACATCATGCTTTTCTGGAATCGGGGTGAGGGATGCTGGAAGGAAATATTTAGCTTTTGTTGTATTGTTTGTTTATTTTAGTCTCTGATGCTCGACCAGACTTCCTGTTGTTTCTAATGCTGTCCCTCTTCATGGCCGCAGTCTCTTCCTCCCCTTTCCCTTCTGTTGGGGAGCGAAGGCAGGACAGAAGCGGCCGCGCTGGGGAAGTGCACGGCAGACAGCGGTGTGGCCGGCTTTGAATAGTGTGGCCGAGGCTGGACTTGAGGCGCAACAGGGGAAATGAAGTGTCCTGTGCGGTGAGCTCTAGAGACCAACTTCCCCTGGAAGTGCAGCGAGCTCCTGAAATAGCCCAGCTCCTGCCGGCCGCGAGAGGAGGAGATAAGGTTGTAAACCGGAAGTGGAATCACGGTGGCGCCTTGATTTTAGTCGCCCTTTTGTTTTTTCTTTGTATTTGTTCGTCACAAAGGCATTGACGAGAGTCATCCTGGACTTGCCTGCTTTCAGACTCATTTCTCATTTCTTGAACCTGCTCCACCGTGGGAGCTGACCCTCCCATCCAAAAACAAATCCTAAGAAACAAGAATATGCCAAGTCTGATCACGAAAAGGTCATTCGCTAACCTGAAATGGAAGTCCTTGTATGAAACGCTCAACTTAATCTTTGAGAAGACTGTGAGCTGTTTTCACAGACCCAGATTACCCCTGGTCTTGGACTACTCCACCTAAAACAGTACCAGTCTTGGACGAACTGGTGATAATCGGGGTCTGTGAAAATGGCCCGTAACCAATCTTGTGTGAAGCCGGGATTATTCTGTGCGAGTTATTGGGGGGGATATTCATATTATCAGACGCGCTTTGCTGATACAGATGCACACTTCTCAAACTCATAATGCGGTGAAACGTACAGAGCAAAACTCAGTAAACCTCCGTGTGGAGACGTGAACTGAAACCAAGAGCAGAACAAGGCGTAGTCAGTGCCTGGGTGTGTGCAGGTGGCCGGAGCAGGCTGTGTATCTGTCCTGCACAAGCACAGGTGGTCAAGAGAAGGAGGTATTGGTGCAGATTAATGTTGATATGAAAGCTATCCTGGAGGGGTCTGGCCTGACAGTGTGACAATTGGAAGCCCCTCCCACGTGCACGCCGAGCTCTGAAGAGAGACCCCCGGGGGCCTGTCTGAAGATGTCTTGTGCATCGCTAATTGCATGGTTAATTTTTTTGTGGCGGGGGTTGGTTTTTGTGTCAGAAATGTCACTTATCAGCAGCGTCTCGACCCCCCCCCCCCCCCGTGCGCTCGCGTTTGTCTTGGCTGTCTCTGCTTTAGTTGACTTGGCGCTCTGTTCGGCAGGCACTGCCGCCGCCCCGAGTGCATTATTATAATAATCTGATCATCCGGTAATGTAATAATGGATCCACCGAGCCGCACGCCTGCCTGGCTTTTCATTAGGTTTCAGCTCCATCCCCAGTATACACACAGACAGACACACACTTCAGTTAATAGCTATACTGGCTGTATGCAACCTGATTGGCTCCCCTATCCAGACACAAAGGGAATCAAGGCAGACGAGCGCAAGTCTGTCTTTTGAGGTAATGGGCAGAAGCAACATTTATCCCTTTTCCCGCTTGTTTGTACGTTTTTCTGCCTCATATCAGGATCACGTGATCGCCGAGACTCGGGAGCCGATGGATGGAAGGACAGGGGAGCAAAGCATCGCGGCCTGGTGTTTGTGCCCGGCAGGGGAATAGAAACAGGCCAGGAAACAGGCTTTCATCGCATGAGAACCAAGCGTTTGGGACTCGGGGAACGAGACCTCTAGAGTAATGCGTTACAGAGATGTGAAACCTGTCGGCGTTAAAAATAAACTCGCCAGTCTTTAAGAAATGCACACGCAATGCAGAGAAAATGAACATAACCTTACCAGTATCAAAACTATGTGGAAAGCGAGAGAGGATGTATAGTGAGCAGTATGTTTATTTCACCTTATAACTTTGAGCGAGTTCCTTGTGATTGGTGTCTCAGACAGACTGCGGTCTGTATTTTGTTTGTTTTTCTTTTTCCTGCTGAATTGGCTCATCCTCCGATGGATGCTCTGTGTTTCTCTGTCGGCACAATTCCTCCTGCTCATCATGTCCGTCTTCACATGTGATTTGCAGGCAGAGCTGGAGTTAGATAGAGGGGGAAAAAAAACAGTCTGGGGAGTAAGCGGCTGCTGAAACAACATGCCCTGTACAGCTGTAGTGGAAAATATATCCCCAGCTGCAAGAGCTTCAGGACGGCTCGAGACCCGGAGGCGGCCGTTAAGGTGTAACTGTGCAGGAGGTCGTGTGTTTGCGGACCCTGTGATGGCAGTTGCGTCGCAGTGCCCCCTCTCCCTTGCCACACCCGCGCAGTGGCGATGGTCTCTGCAGTGCGGTTTGGCCGTGGCCCTCGTCAGGTGACTGATTTTTACAGTTCAGTTACAGCTTTGTAGTTCTTGGCTGCAGTTTTTTTGATTGGTTTGTTTCAAACGCCCCACAGGAGATGTGGAGCAGGGAACCCACTCTCCTGGAAGTGGAAACTGTCCAGGATGGGCTGGGGGTGCAGGTCAAGGCTTGATCGCCGTATAAATGGAGCCGACCTCCCCCCACCCCCCAGTCCTTTCGGTGGGATATTGAAGTCAATCAGAAAATGGGAAAGTGAAGCTGGGAGCTGCTGATACACAAACCTATTGATTTCTACTCCGGGCTGATGGAGGGGGAGGGGATCACAATTAGTGCTGTTCTCATCCACTGGCCCCCCCCCCACTCCACTGGCCATCTACACAAAACACAATATTGACGGGAGCATGCCGTTCCCCCCCCCCCCCCCTCGATCTAACTAAAGGTAACACTGCTGTTCTGTGAGGGATGTTTAGGCTGTATAGCGAGGATAATTAGCTGTAATCAAGTGCCACTGGAGTCTCTGACATCATCGGCTTGGGTTGCGTGCCAAACGGGAGTCTGTTTAAAGTCCAGAATCACAGACCTAAACAAAGCTCGTCAAAACAAACACAACTATAGGGTGGGTTTCTATTTTAACACACTAAAGGCATGGTAGGGACCAGAAGGAACTGAAAAGGTTTGTCATTTTTAATTCCATCCAATTAAGCCTCACCTGCAGAAAATAATGACCAGCAAACAAAAACAACCGAACCTCTGGGAGTGGGAGTTAACCCATCGAGAACAGGAGCCCGACCTGCCAGAGGTCAGAGTTCACCGGGGATTCAAACCCCAGCCCCATTCGATAGTAACCGTGTTGGTATGCTGTGTGCACGGCCTCTTGAAACGATGATGGATGTTTGAAGTAAAACTGGCAGGAGAACATCAGCCTCCTGAGTCTTGAAGCTGTGAATGGCATTTTTCTTTTTTAGTCTTGTTTTAGTCGCAGGAACTACCGCATTCTCTCTGCGCTCAGTCATTTGTCTCCCTTCCTGCTTCCTCATGCTTGTCATAGAGAGAGTGTGTCACACGCTCACAACCCCAAAAAAGAGAACTGCCGCTCGTGTGAAGGGCGATATATTGCACGGGACCCTTTATCACTTGTGCCTTTCTCCTCCGCCAGAGAGTGTTATAAAAATAACACAGAAAAAGAGCCTCATTCCTGGCAAAACTCCGTGTCATTCCTCTCATTCCTGCTCAGGGAAGAGGGCGGCCTGCGGTCTCGAAATATTAAAACTCATCGAAGCGGTCAGGAGTCGAGCGGTTTGCCCTGTTGTCCCTAGCAAGCGCGCTCCCTCTCCGCGGTGAAGCCAGATCTCCGGTCCGTGTGAAGCAGGAGAGACTGGCAGAGAGGGGACAAGCGAGGCAGGGAAGGGACGTCCTTCATTAGGGAAAGGCACGTTTGATTGAACTAACTGAGGGCGGAGGTGCGCGCTGTGCTCGTGACGGGCGATCGTCCTTGTTTAGGACAGTAAGACACAGTGATCGTTAGCGTAGCGGGACACGGGAATGAAATGGCAGCTTCAGATGCCAATATCGGTGTCTGCCTCCACCCCTGAGCCGAGGGTGTGATTTGGCGGTTGCTTCGGCTCAATGTGGCGCTGTGGTCTGTGACGACTGTTTATCAACCCAGTAGATGCGACCAATTTAATTCTACAGCCCTTTAGGAAAATATACATTCCCAATATAAATGTCTGTTATTATTGTGTCTGTGATTGGTATTAGTAGCTAAACCGTTGCTGTGTCTGTGCCAGGGGTCACAAGGTCACTTTCTGCGAGGCGCTCGTCAATTCATGATGAGTGGATTTTGACTGCCTCCGAAATAGCAGGGGTGTGTTTAAGTTTACATCACTCGCCCAGATTGACCAATATTCAGAAAACGATCAAATTTGCATTGCAAAATATTCAACACAGATATGACTTGGATAAGGTAGCAAAGGTATGTATTTTATAGATTGGTTTACTTGACATCCCTTATGACCGATTGCCCTTCACATTGTGTCCCTCTTGGAATTTGTTTGTATCCGTGTCCGATTTGAGTGTTGAATTAAAAGCCAGATAACCAGGGAGGAATGTTATCGCACATGTGGCAACACTGATGCTGCAGGAAGATTTTAAAAGTTTTGAAAGTAGATTTGAAAAGTAGATTTAATTTTGCTGCTGGGGTTTAATGATCAAACCAATCATACATTTACATCATCATCAAACTTTATGGCCTTAGTTGATTGATTTATTTGTGCATTTAATGTGTTTTGATTTATTTTAGATGCTTTGATTGAGCTTCTGAGAGTTTCTAGGGGCCCGTCACTTTACAGTCGAGGTGAGGTGAATCTCAGAGGGCTGAATGGGGTTTGTGCAAGGTTATGTGGAGGCTGTAGCTGGAGATGTGGTGTTTTGGTGCCCGACATCCATCATGTGGTGACAGGCTGGCGAGGGCACTGAGGGCAGCAGGACGGTGCTGTAAGGACGGCGCTCCTGTCGGTGTGTAGCGTTCTGTCACGGAGCAGCCGTCTGGTCTGCATTAGTCGTACTTGTAGTAATAATAATACTACATGAAAGAGTATGTTCCAGTAGGATTCCTGCATGCTGTGTAAAGGTTTCTGTTCATGTATTCACTTTTTCATCCATCCATCCATGAATGGAC
The DNA here is from genome assembly GCF_036373705.1 of Amia ocellicauda. Classification (NCBI taxonomy): domain Eukaryota; kingdom Metazoa; phylum Chordata; class Actinopteri; order Amiiformes; family Amiidae; genus Amia; species Amia ocellicauda. The sequence continues at coordinate 1,230,623 of NC_089861.1, forward strand.
GCATTCACTCATTGACGCGGCACAACGCTCCCTGCAGGCTGGCGAGTGTGGGGGGGCGGTGCCATGTGTGTCCTCCGCACCTCTGGCATTTCCTGTGCAGATTGATATAGGGGGGTTCTGTAGAGGAGGCACGGTAACAAGATGTTCTGGAGATAAAGTGCGGCTCGAGCACAGCTCTGTGGGAGCAGACAGGAATGTGCGTTTCCTCTCCTCAGTGTGTGTGTGTGTGTGTGTGTGTGTGTGTGTTCATGTGTGTAGTTACTAGAGTGAGTGTGTAAGCGTTGGGGGCCGGGGGCTGGAGACATTCAGGCCGTGTGATGGACAGAAGTGCAGTGGCTTGCAAATGCCAAGCGTGGGTGGGATCCATGGAAGGAGCCGGCGATTTATTAAAAACTGCAGGGAGGTTTCTTTCTTACGCTGACTGCAAACATTCATCTACCACCCGGCTACTCCCACCTCTCCGCTGGGTCGGGGCCTCTGCTGGGCGCACACTGCTGTAGCCATGACTGCAGACACACGTGACCTGCTTCTCAGGTCTTTCACTGGAGCGGTTTGTCCCTGGTTTCTTAAACATTTCATTTTTTTTAGGTGCATACGGGTGTGTACAGGTGTTTTTTTTTTTGTTCACATGGCTGGGCAGCTTAATTCAAAATGCTGGCTAGGTGGCTTTTATGGGGGGGGCAGCGATTTAGTCTGGTCAGCAAGCATTTGGGGAAAGACTGACATTAGTGCCCCTTGCAGGCAGAGCCTACCTTGGGGCAGGCAACGGCAGGAGCTGAGAAAATACCATTTAGATGTGCTAACGAATCCTCCCATTGCTCACTACGAGAATGGCAGCAGGAACTGTAAAGGTCTTCACTCAAAACGGAAAACTGAAGCTCCTCCTACTCCTGGAAACAATTGTGAAAGGCCTGAGTGACAGTCGGGGGGAAAGGGGAAGGAATGGAGTCAGGTGTGGCCTCTGACACGCAGGCGATGGCTCGCATCTCGACCCGACGCTGGGCGGATGCCAGTTCCCGTACAGGACCCGTGGAATGTGTGCCGCCGGCCGCTGACTGGAAATAGACGTGGCTTTGTGGTTTCTCTTGGTGTGACTTATTGTGAAACCGATATTGGGAAAAATATATAAATAACTCGGGCTGACACTTCTCATTTGCAGATATTGCCCCTGACCTCAGTGGTGCAAGCTTTCCCCTTTCCTTGCTTTTGTTTTGAGTCATCAGGGGGGCTGTGGCACTTCATTCGCACCGTCTGCAGGAATGCGGAGTTGGGAAACGGTGGAGGCAGCAGGAAGCCCAGAACGGGAGCCAGTGTTTCTTGGCTGACGTGTGACAGCTGAAGCGAGCAGAAATTAAAACCTGCAAGCTCACTTCGAGCAGTCAGAGCAGAGCCCAGACAACAGCTGTTGACAGCAGAGGCTTGCTTAGTGTCAGATTATTACTTTTTCTTTCTTTCCACCTCTACTCTGTTGAGTCAAAGTCTTATAAATTGGCCCTGACCTGGACCAAGTTGGATCATTTTCTGCAGATCAGTTGTGGAGCAAAAATACCCCCCAATGAACGCAGTGTTTCACGCCGATTATTCTTTCTCTTATAACGATCATGTAGGTGTGCTCTTTGCAGTTCGGTTTGTAATAAAATTGCTATGTTTATCAGGAAGCCAGTTAAAAGGCATCTTTCAGACGGAGCTCGTTTGATTGTATTGACGGGTCGTCTGCTCTCTTTTTCCTGCACGAGAACCTGGCAGATCTTGTACATCCTGGATACGGAGCTCCCGGCCTGTCTGTGTCCCTGAGCGCTTTTCTTCCCCTCCTGTCTAATACTGCAGTGCGATAGAGATGAAACCTAGAGGGTGTCAGCCTGGCAGAAAGCCCAGCGCCTGAGAGTTACAGATGTGAATGCAGTGTGTCCGGCTGTTGACAAACACACACACACACACCCAGTCACTCACACGCACTCTTCTTAGGTTTTAAAATGCTGTTTCTGACGCTGTGCTAATGACCGCTGGAATAGTGAACTACACAATCTCAGCAAGAAGGAAAGACACGAACCACAACCCACAGCGGAGAGACAATAACAGGAAAGCGTTGGGCATGGCAGGCAGAGCTGCCATGATGCCATCTGAGGTTCGCTTGTTTCTAAGCGCGAGATAAGAGTATCTCTGGGTCTGTGTTGCTGCTGTCGTCCTTTGGCTGGTAACGTCATCCGTAACCCCCCCCCCCCCCCCCCCCCCCCCACACACACAACTCCACCAGGCGCTTGCAGAATTGTGCCAGCTGTGCTGGGTAACCGGCTTTTCCTGTAGTGCTAGAAGAAATAAACTGGGCCACTCTCTCAAAGATTTTGCAGTCATACAGTTTTTTTTCTTTCATTTTCTTCTCTCTCTCTCTCTCTCTCGGTGGATGACGCAGAAATGTGTGCCACCCCTCCCCCCAGTATTAACATAAACTTAACAGAGAGAGAGAGAGATGCGCAGTGAGAGAGTGGGGGGGAAGAATTCATATCCCCAGCTGTAGTAAAACGGTGAGACGGAGAGGAGTTTCGCTCGTTCTCTTGCTCCTGTCAGCGCCTGTGTTTCTCTTCAGCTCGAGGCTTGTATGGAAACTTGTGTCCCCCCCCCACCACCCTGGCCTGCCCCTGTACTGCAGTGAAAGGATATAATCCGCAGTAATGAGAGGCTGGCAGGGGCTTTTGTTCGGCCGTATAGAGAGGCCTTTATTCCAGCTTAGTCTGTCTGCCCCTCTGTGTAATTAAGGTTTGATTGGAGGGGAGAGGAGGGAAAACGGACTCTCTCCCTCACGTGCACACACTGCACCCCCCGCCCCCTTCCCACAGATCCCAAAATGAGAATAACAACCACTGTATCCCCCTCCCCAGTCCATTACCCCACCCGGAGATCTGAATATCAATGAACGGATTTATACTGTATGTGAACACGGATGACAGACGGGTCCCAGTCTTGACACTTGGGGATTCAAGTGGTCTAAAAAAGCTACTCGACTGATAACATTTTGTGTGGCAAAGGATTAATGCAGTTATTTCTTCCATTGAAAGACCATCAGTAATGAAATACAATCTGATGTTGCGTTGTTTCTTCTTTCTCTTGAGCCAAACCATTTGTAAATGACTGAGGCACTGATTGGGGAAAAGAGCGATGAGAAGATTTAGTTAAATGTTTTGGGTGCAGTGCGTTTGTCGTTGCAGCACCGGTCAGATTTACATGTTGAACAAACGTAGTCCCGCAGTCATTGTTTTCTTGTGTTTTTAACCCTTTCGGACTGTTGGCAGTGTGTTTGTAGATTGTGTACGAGGCTCCTGTTTTGTTGGGCATTGATACGTTTCCAAATTGCCGTAACGTTTGCCAACAACTTGGGAAGGAAATAGATGAGTTTCACCACCTGCTCTACATGAACAGAAGTATGAGTGCACCGGGCGGGGAAATCCTTTTGTATTGATTGAATAACAAAGACTGCCATTCCGAAAATGTGCATTAATGTAAATGGAACATTCCTGGATGGAGTGTGTGTGTGTATCAGGCCTTCAGTCTTTATTTCCCACATGCCGTATAAATCGCGTTTCCTCTCCTCTGCAGCGACAGGAGCGCGCCCTGGCGTGGGAAGCAGCGTCCGAGCTCTTATTGATTTAATGTCTGTCATTTATTACAGCCCTAAGCAGTGCCTGTGGCCCCACGCACAATCATAACTCATTCCCAGAGTGTTAGTGCTTGAAGTCAATGCCTGCCTAAATAGAGATTGTCGTAACTTAGTGACTGGTGAGCGATCTGATCCTCGAGGCAGTGGGCCAGTCAGCAGGGTGCGGTGGCAGGATGGCATTGAATCATGAAAGGCATCGACCACATCAAACCGGAGGAGCTTTTCCAGATCAGGGACACACGCACCCGGGGACACAAATGGAAATTGGGCTTCAAGGCATTCAAGACAGAAAACAGGAGACACTTCTTCACACAGAGAGGCGTCACAATCTGAACAAACTCCCAGCGATGTGGCTGAAGAGACAATTTGGGAACATTCAAAAACACACTGGATAGGATCCTTGGATCACTCAGTTATTAATGGACACCAAACGAGCACGATGGGGCGAATGGCCTGCTCTCATGTTCTTTATATGGCAGGATGGCACACTTGAGATCTCCACTCCACAGACCGTGTTAGTAACACCGAATCGGCCCAGGGGTCAAACTGCTATATTGAAGTGCTTGGGCTTCACTGTGTTCGCAGGTGGCCAACGGTTTATGGCCGAAGGGGTGAGTTTGTTTGTTTGTTTGTGTGTGTTTGCGTGTCTGTGTGGCTGCAGTAATGCGACACCAGCCCGTATCCTCTAACCAGCTGCTCTTCATGAGAATGTGTAACGGTGCGTCAGACTGTTAAATGTCTTGCGTTCAGGTATGGCAGAAATGCGCGTATTTTTAAATCGACAAGGAAGCCATGTGTGTAGCTGTGCTATTAATGGGCATAACGCCTCGGGTGCGCAGGGAGCGGCGCACGACTTTGGAGGAGCAACAGGCTTGTTGGGTCAGTTTGCATCTGGTTGTGCTCGGGGGTGGAGCTTAAACTTTGTATTTATTTATTTTGCTTCCTCCAGCCGTCTATGGGATCATGTGTCTTTTCTGTACTGTCCTTGGTAGATCTGAACTCCGCTTTGAAACATCGCAGTGATGCAGAAGTCACGCAGATTCACTGCTGCGTATTTTCATTTGTAAAGGATTGTAAATCCTGATTGGTCAGTTCCTAATCTCGTCGGTCAATCAGTTGTTCTGCATCTACACACCGTCTCAGCAGGGATTCGGCTGTTGCTCAGTCTGAGTGGCTCTAACACTGCCTTGACATGATGATTTGTATTTATGTATTTGGAGGGGGGGTGTTTGTAATGGCGCGTGCAGTTTCTACTCAAGTTTCGGGGTGGGGGGGGCACGAGAACAGCAACGTTTGGCCTCTGACCCGGGGCCGTGCGGCGGCCCAGGGGGAGTAGCGTGCTGGTCCTGTTTTTCTGGGTCAGCTGGTCAGCAGCTGGTGTGAATCAGACGCGTATCGAGTGGCGGGAGATGAAGGGCCTGCTGTCTGTGGTGCTGTGTGTCGCTCAGGCCGTCGATGGATGCCGGGGGGACTTCCTGCTGGGAGTGCGGTGTGAAGATGACCTTGCACACACCCGGCCCCTGTCCTGCTGTGAGGGCTGGTAGAGGCGGCGCAGCCCTGGATCGCTCTGCAGGTTCGAGTCAGAACTGTTCATGTGACTCAAAACCGCTCTGAGATCTGATCAGTCTGATCAATGATCGTTAAAACATACTCCCTTAACAGTGATGCATTTCCAGAGTGGTGAAACTCATTCTCTGTGTCTCTGTCAAACCCCCGATTTGAGAGTGGTCCATGTGAACAGTATGTTGTCATTGTTCGAGTGCTGCCCCAAAACCACCACAGGAAATGCCTGCGCAGACCACGGGCTAAATGCAGGTTCTCTGGCATGCAACTGGAGCACCAATCAACACTCTGAGAAAGTGTGTGTGATTTTGTGTGTGTGTGTGTGTGTGTGTGTGTGTGTGTTCCGTGCTCTGCAACAAAGGCATGCAGCTGAGAGCTCGTCAGCATGTCTGTCTGTCTGTCCGTGGAGCCCTATACCTCCCAATCTGTCCTCCCCTGGTGTTGTCCTCCTGACAGGCGGCCCGGCAGCCTGCAATTTGTGCCGAGCGTCCCCCTCTCCTGCGCACCGGCCTCGCAGCGATTACTGTAATTGTGCGGCGCTGCTCTCTCCGGTGACTAATGGGGGCTGAGATGCATCTTAAACTGTGTCATCTGGGCGAGAGCAGCTTCCCCCCGCTACTGCAGTGTTACCCACTTAGTGCAGCGTCTGAGCTGCTGACGGGGGAAGTGTGGTGAGATATTATTCATGGCGAGCTGTTCTAGGTCAGGCATTGATAACCACTGACATGTACGGTGTTTAATGTCTCGGGTGTGACGCAGAACCCTGTTACATCCCACGTTTATTGGCAATCAAAGTCTTTGTGGGGAAACTGCTGCCTTCCAATTCACACCAACTTTATAAACAGCAGCCAAAGGTAGTCTGTCCTGTAGTTACTGCAGCTTAAATCCACATTACATACTTAAAACAACGTGTGAACCCAGTGTGAGGTATAGATCAGCCTTGGCAGAGATGTGCTGTTCCTGGTGGCTGCGCCTCCATGACCGATACATCCGTTATCACAGGTTATCAAGGGTTAACGCACCTGCTTGCCAGAGTGTGTCGCGAAGGATTTTTGTGGCCGGATCAGGCAGAGCAGTGTGAAGGTGAAAGACTGGCTCAGTCACCGGCCTGTGGTAGAGTAAAAGTGAGAGAGCGACTGGGGGGGGAGGGTGTCTGCATCAGCCGGGGAATTTAAATCTCTGCGTCTCTTTCTCTGCCGCTGCTCTTCTCCCAGCTGAGTCTGGGCCAACCAAGGGTTAATGCATACGCTGAACACCAGCCTGTATACACGTCTGTTTCGGCATGTGTGTGCATTACAGCAGGTTGAAAAGCGAGCCCTGTGGTGGTGTAGGTGTTGATTCTTCAGCCTCTAGAAGGGAAGCAAGTCTCTTAGCTCTTGTATTGATCCTGGAGATGCACTTTAAATGATCCCTCACTCTGAATTCTCCTAGAATCGATAATAGACCCACTGTCCTGCTGAGCGTGACGTCATGCGCTCAGTACCTCCGCGAGAACAATAACATTTCTGCAAGAGCCGTCGGAACCAGTCCTTTCCACACTGTGTGTCTGTGTGGCTCTGTCTCTCAGTCTCTGTGTGTGAGTGTGTTTGACAATGGCCAAGCACTTCACCTCTCCGTGCGTGAAGGCCAGTCTGCCTTGCGTCACCCGCACTCCACTTTCCTGGTTACGTAAGCCGGGCGGTGCTCCCAGCTGTGGCACTGGGGTAGAGCGCCACCGCCACCCAGTGGCCACTGCGCACGTCGCACCCCAACACACACAACAGCGTCATACTTGTGCAGTAGTGCTCTCTGAACAGCAGGCGGCGGCAGAGTCTCAGTACTGGCTCCCACAGGCGGCACTGCAGCGCCGAGTACAGAGTGAGTGCAGGGCTCTTCATCTCATCGACCCCCTTAGACAGCAGCGCGAGGCTGGAGTAAACGCAGTAATGAGTCTGAGATGCGACGAGCGTTTTCTTTTGTGTTCTTGTGAATGTGCAGTTGTTGTGCAGCGCTCATGCTTGAGACTCTGCCTGCAGCACTGGAGCATTAGACTGGCCTGTCCATTGTGTGTGTAAAAGGCGTTTGAGGAATAAGTGCCAGGAGCAGCAGTAATGACAATGCACTCCTGCTATCGAGGCCGGTCCCCTGTGGCTGCGGTTCAGGGCCAATGGGCCGAGCCGAGCTCTTTGTGCTGAAGTGTGCCGACCCGAAGGAGGGCAGGGGATCTTCTGGGTCAGCGCCTGCCACCCTCAATAAGAGCTGCTGCACTGGAGGGGAGCTTAGAGATATCAGTGTCAATGAGCGCAAGCCACTAAGACTGTACGCACACGCCCACACTCACTATACACACACACACAGGGAGAGGAAAAGAGTACCCCCCTTTATTCACTCACTCACTCACTCACTCTCTCCCTCGCTCTCAAACACACAGACTTTCACACACACACAAAGACACACTCACACTCTTTTCCTTTCCTTGTGAAACCTCTCCTGCTCCTCACAGGCTCTTCCAGAGTCCGTCACAATAGGAAACTCTGCCTACTCTGCTCCTGCCCTGCCGGGGCTCCGGGTTGAGCAGTGCTTGACCTTCCCTCCTTGTGTGCATCTGTCCCTCCCTGTGGGGGCGCCCTGTGCTGTGTGGTGAGACGGGGACTGAGCTGAAGGGGTGGGGGGACACCTCTAGGAACACGTGATAAAATGAATTGTTGCCAAGAAAACCCTTCCCTCTAGAGCAGCCCGAGTGCGGAGTGAGAACCCGCAGAAATGGACGCCGGTGCTGCAGCTTGAGGGGAGGTGATGCCTGGCGCTGGGCTGGGAATTGGGGATTATATTTTTAGCTGGTTTTCCGTCTTCCTCCGGTACAATCTGGGCATTGAGCGCCGCCCGCCCTGTGTGTGAATACTCGATAAACACACAGCCGGCTTCACTCACCCCCCTGTCTTATTCCTGCCAGAGCAGAGTCAGAGCAGCTCCTGCATTAATAAATACATGCATGGACTGTGTTCCAGGAGGGGGCGGGCAAACACCGAGCCCGTCGGGCAGGAAGACATCACTGGCATCCTAGTGGGTGCAGTTCTAACCCCCCACCCGGTTTCTTCCTCACAATCTGCTCTCTCGACTTCAGGCCCTGTGCTGGGGGGCCGGCCTGGGTCACTTGTGTGTCTTGGCAAGGGGCTGCGTTTCGGAGGGGAGCAGCTATGAAAAGACTTCTGTCCACTTACAGATCAGAGCTTGTCCCGCACATCTGTGCAGCGTCGCTGCTTTCCAAACGAACGTCTCGTCTCCCCGGCCCTGCCCCCCTGCCGTGGGTGTGGCACTACTAACGAGGGGCTATTTTAATGGTGTTTATCTTGGTCCCACAGCGAGGTGTCTGTTCCTCGGCTCTGGGTCCAGCACGTCTGGACGCCCGCCTCTGAAAGTGGCTCTTGTTGCAGTCGCCTGCACGGGCACAAGGGTGTGTCTGTCTGGCCCGGCTCTCCTCCTCCCTTCTCGAGGATGGCTGCACTTTCACATGTGTTCATTCGTTCTGCTGCCCTGAGCGTTTCCTAGCTTCTCTTCTGTAGTAAAGGGATTTGCGTCTACCCAAACCCACTGGGCACAGTGCTTTTAGTTACCGTTTATGGATAAGCGAACCTAGAACCTTCAATCCGATGTGTGAGTGACTGCGTGTGGCCGGTGAGGTAGTTTAGGAATACTGACCGTGTCTTGGTCTAGACTAGAGAGGACCCATCTCAGATGTTGTGAGCGTTTCTGTTGTGTGCTTTTATTCTGACGTTTCTCTCTCTCTGATTTGACAGGATTTGGAGATTGTGTATTCGTATCTGCATGGCATGGAAGCCCTGTCTAACCTGAGGGAGCACCAGTTAAGGTAAGAGCAAACGCCTGACATCACTGGGGATGGGGGGGTGAGTGTTGTGATGCTGAGCACCTCACCGACGCACCCCAGTTCTGTGTTAACTACACACCTCCTCCCAGGGATTGTAAAGATGGTACAACGTGGCCCTCAGCTGTGTCCTCTCTGGGGTGGCTGGGAGGTTTAATTACTCGAGCTGAGAGCGATTCCTGCGCTGACGGTGACTGCAGAGGTGAAAACGCAGAGTCGCTCTGTGGCATCACGTCCGCCAGACGAGCGGTGCGGAAAAACAATCCGCTTCCCTCTTTTCTTCTGCGTTTACGGGCGATGCAGCGTCTCTCTGAGCTCGGTGTGTTATAATTCCCCCTGGGGTTCAGTCTGCGCCGGCTAATGGAGAAGGGGATGGGGACGGTGCCGGATGGGTGGGCGTTTGGGGTGTATTCGAGCGGCCAGAACCGCAGCGGGGTCTTTTGCACTGGAGTCCACTGGCACCCTGCAGCTGCAGTGACCCAGATTCGGATAAAGACATCTCCTCTAGTGTCCCGCAGCATCGAGAGCATCACTCTTCTCTGTGTGGAGACGAAAACTAACTGCCTAGACGTGCTGCATTTGACATATAAATCTATATATTTATTCTATAGGTTGAAAATGTCGTACAAATTGACCTCACCTTACATTTTGTGATCCTTGCGCTGGCTGTCTTTTATACCCGAGCTTTAAACGCCTCTGGCACTGAAGACGCTTTTGTTTTGGCCGCTTAAGCCATTATCTCTGCAGACACGATTGCCGAGCCAGCCGTGCGTCTCCGGGTTGAGACCGAGGCTGTGCTGCAGCTCGATGCCCAGGCAGAGGGAAGACACGAAAGCAGTAAAGACGTCTATCGATGCCCCACAGCCGTCTGGGCCAAAACATACAGATTTACTCACGAATCCCATTCCAAAGAGACGAGTAAAATACTGTTTTATTTGGTGAAGTATTTTACATTTCAAATAATAAAAACAATCAAAACAAATTTTAATACTCGTGATTAAAATTTTTAGAAATCAATTCTTAAAATCACTTAAGATTTTTAAAATCTTAGTGATTTAACATAAACAAAATACATAAACAAGTGCACAAAACAACAAAACAAACGTGATTAAAGAAAACTGCTACCAACAAAAAAAAGTCAAATACATTGAAAATAACTGAAAATGCGAGACGAGTAGTCAAACCAAACACCTGGGTTTTCAGGGCGTGATATAAATACACACGCTGTTTGTCTCTCGAATGCCTGAGTGAGTCGTTACCCTGCCAGCCGGGGTGTGTCTGTTGTGTTACTGCCCTGCTCTCACGGCCCTGTCTCTTCTGTCCGCAGGTTAATGTGTGAGACCGTGCGCTACGAGCGGCACGAGGCCAACGAAGTCCTGTACTAGTAAGTATCTTCTCCGTTGTATATCAGCACAGTGATCTGCGCGTTTCCCTCTTGTGTGAATCTCCCTGACGGTTGCGTTTCCAGGTTCTGCTCGGCCTTGTGAACTGCCTGTGACAGCGTTCCTCAAGCCTTGTGCAGCTGATATATTAATTATCATTGTTTCAAAACTGTCGCAGCCCCCACCCCCAGCGCTGTGCGATATTCAAGTGCTGAAGCAGTGCGTCGTGTGTCACCGCTCTGCTCAGATGCCTTCTTCTCGGCTGCTTTGTTCTGCTCCCTCTTGGTGTTGCTCACTTTAGACAGATGGTGCAGCTGGTGATGGGACAGCGTCTGACAGCTTGTGTGAGGTTTACAAGAGACGAGTCACAGAACGCATCTTCCTCCCGTCTGTCTCGTGTGTGTCGGTAGATTGACAATCACACTCACCTGAGGTGTGAATCCCGCAGGAATATCACAGGAAAACCTCGTGCTCTTCATCTGAGTTCTCATGTTATACACGTGAATAACAAGGTCAGGGAGCGGGGATGGGCTGGGGTTGGTGTCAGGGAGAAGGGGACGGGCTGGGTTTGGGTTTGGGTTTGGGGTTGGGGAGAGGGAGAGGGGGACAGGCAGACACCCACATTAATGCTTTGTTTTAAATTAAATGTGTACACTTGGGCAGACGGGGCTGTGTGTCTCGGACGGGCTCTCAGTGCTCCCCGACACTCTGTTCGTGTCTTTCCAATCAGGCGGACTTTCCTTTCATTGCTGCTCTGCCGTGCACCGCTGTCCTGAGCCGCAGCGGACAGATCAGTGAGGCAACTTAACGCCCGTCCATCAGAGACGGTCGGTGTCCCGTCGCTGTTGACACTGTCCATTCAGACAATGCTTCCCGGCATGTCACTCTCACAGCCGGCCGTCTCCCCGACTCCAGACGCCATGTTGTCTACCCTCGCAAGTCGGACCTGAGGTTCTCTCACGGCAGTTCATTTTAGAAGATACTACGACTACGTGCCTTTTTTGATGTCGCAGGAGTGGAGAAGAAGACACGTGTTTGGACTCGAATGCTATGAATTATGCATCGCCAGCTCGGCTGTGTTTCCCTCTTTGCAACAGAAAGCAGCTTAGTGTTTTAAATAAGGCTCACAGAATTTCTCCCTCCTCATTTTTTGCTAATTTCTTCGAAGTTTATATATTTTTGCTCGTTTATTTTATTTGTCCCAGCGCCAAGCCCCCAGTGACTTGAGTTTCAGCGCCGTAACTATTTTAATCCGAAAAGAACTGCTAGAGAGAGAGAGAGCACCGATCTCGCACGTGTCACGATCTGACAATTCTCGGTTCACTAACTGACTGACTTTCCCCTGATGTTGACTCTGTTAGTCCGGTACAATGTGTAGCCCAGGTGTAGCCCTGATTCTCACCTTCTCTCTAGCTCTCTCTCTCCCCTCTATTTGCACAGTCTGTACCCAGTTTAGTGGAGACCCTCAGGGCTCCTCCTGACTGACACCATTGGCTGCCACTCACCTCCAGGAGCTCTGTGGATTCTTGTTTACGTTGGGCCTTGGAAGGTTTCCCCTCTAAGCCTTTTTGGCTAGTTCCTTCCTCCCCCCCGCCCCCCATGGGAGCACAGTTCACAGCTCTTGCAGGAGATGAAGGGAGACCCAGTCAGAGCCCTCGGGCTCACGGTCAGTGTGGATCCCTGCCATGGACTTTTCCAAGCAGACATATTTGGCGTCACTCAATTTCGTGGCGGTCCTGCCTCCACTTTGTATCTGGTTCTGGTGCCACCGGTCTCTGGTAGCCCTTAATGTGGCGGTACAGCGCTCCAAGCGGATGACTGCAGGGCAAAGTTCTTCTAAAGGCTGCTTCGGGCAGTGGCACGCAGTCGGCCGACGCCTTCCTTGGCCAGTCTGAAGTCCATTAAAGAGCTTCCACTCCTCGGACACCTTCCCCAAGCAGGAAAATGTCTCCACCGTGAAAGGTCTCAGTGTTTTCATGTATTAATTTATGCAGGCCCAGAGCCTGGAGAAATGCACCAGCCACACTCATGTGACCCGGTTTCAAAGCGTGTGTGTTCCGTCGGCGCTCGGGTCCCCTCCTTGACACTTACGCTTTTAATAGAAACGAGTTAATAAAACCACACGCCAGGTCATGTGAGGTGTCCCAAGCTCTTATCCACCGCGGCGCACACTGACGCCCCTGTGCCCCGCACTGTAGGCCTGGGCCCGAGATTTTCCAAAGCTGAGGGTCTTTGGCTGCAGTTTTTCCCTCCCCTCCTTTTCTCCCAATCGCTCTAAGCTGCTTATGTGTGAAACTGTCATCCTGGTTGTTAAAATTTGGAAATGTAAATCTCCAAACAACCCTGATTTATTTATATAAATATCTCTCTCACACAGACACATGTGTACATGAAGAGGTAGATGGAAACATAAATACATACACACAGTATGCATAAAATGAGCTTATGTGTTCACCACTGGCTCAAAGCGCCCTGTTTTCCGTTGGCGTCGAGTCTGACACGGGTCTTTATCCCAGCAGGGCGTCGGTGCGGTTCTGTGTTGACAGGTTTTTATCGCAGTGTACAGAGAGATGAGGTGACCTAATTTACAACTAGCAGAGTTCTTTTCTTTCTCTCCCTTCATTCTCTTGTGCTGAAGCCCCCTCACTGCAGCCAGCATCCCGCTCTCCTCCTCTGCTCCATTTGGTCTTTTTCTCCATTTTCTTCCTCCTTTCATCTCTCCTCCCTCCCCCGACTTCTGTCAATCTCCTCGTCCTCCTGTCCGGCACAGTCGGAGTCTGGGCCCTACACCAGGGCGCTGTGCCTTTAACCGCGGAGCCGCGCTCTCCCTTCGGGGTCTCCGGCGCAGTGAGTGAAAACAGGGATTAGGCTGGAAGTCCGCTTCCTGAATATAAAGCACACAAACTGCATCAGGAATTTAGGAGTTCAAATATTTGTCCTTTTAGCCTCGGATTTCAGCAGGTTTTTTTGGGGGTGGGGGCAAGGCACAAACTTGTGCTGGCCGCGGGCGGACGTTAACAGTGAAGGTGTTTCTTGATGAAAACTGTCAAAGATGCACCTTAATGAGGCCTATGTAAAAAAACAAAAAAAAATGAAATGGCGGAGGCGTCTGCACACTGAGAGTGGCGGAGGTAAAGACATATGCCCACATTATATTATAGAATGCATCCGTCCATTTTCAATAATGTCTCATCCAGTACAAGGGCACAGGGAGCTGGAGCCCAACCTGCTAGGCACAATCCTGTAGGGGATGCCAGGCCATCACAGGGCAAACGCACAGTCAGCCTCAGCATGCTGGAGGAAGCCAAACTTCCCCGGGAAGCCCCCCATGACTACAGGGAGAGCAGGCTGCTCTGCACAGGCAGACCCCTGAGAAGCAGTCAAACCCGGACCCAGGAGCGATTGTGCTGCCTTCCCTTTCCTGACCTGCACGGCACCTAACTCTGATGCCCAACACTGTGGGTGGGGTACTTCAGGAGAAAGTGTTGTTCATTGCTCCTCAGTGCCTCCTCTCCCTCTCCCTCAGCAGCCCTGCCATTCAATCATGCAGAGCGTGGTTTCGCTCGGTGGATCGGTCTGGGTCTGTCCCTGCCGCCCCGTGCAGCGGTCCTGTCAGATGTCTGTTGGCATCGGAGCGCTGGGCTGCTGCCAGCTCCGCACTGCAGCGTGGCGAGATCCTCCTCTGCCCGGCGCTCTGCTGGAGAGCCAGAGTGCTGTACTGCATTAGCGGACTCGGTGACCTCTGAGCGCACAGACATCCTCTGCCATCTGCGTCGATGGGGGACAGGAAACCCAGCGAAAGCAACGATGCATATCCACCAGTCCAGTCCTGTGTTGGCACGTCCATCCAGGCCTCTTCCATGCAGTGTGACAGTCAGGTGTTGTCTCTCTAATGTATGGATGTTTACATTTCTATTACATAAAGTTGTTAAAAAGGAATCAAAGCTCCATACTAGAGAAACACAATTGATGTAGTTAATTCACATGTTGGTAAATTAAGTAAGTTAATTATGGAAGTGTGCCAGGGAGCACCCACTATCGCAGCACAGGTCACGGCTGGATTGGTCTCCAGGGTCGCTTGTTCAGAGAACCTCTTTTGGTGTCCCGTCTTACAGATTGTGTGTTTGTGGCCCTCGGGGTCACCTGGAAGTGCAGGTTCTCTGATGCCGGGACGGTGTAGGGGAGCGACTGGTTAAAGTGCTCTGGCGGAGAACGGAGATCATCATTTCCCAAACAGCACAGTGCACACTTGGTCATTGTGGGGCCACTTATGGACCTCGATTCCAACGATGTGAGAGCTGTCACTGATGTCGCCTCCAGCCAGGTAGAAATCCCAGCATGCCCTGCTGCAGTGTTGGCACCAGGACCCTGCATGCCGGAGCTCAGTGCTGCCCACTGGTGCCCTGCACAATCTGACCGGTCGCCCAGGTCTTCCCTGTTCGGTTCAAAAGGTGGTGCAGAGCGATGGATCTATATTAATGTATTTTAAGTCACAGGACAAAAAAACCTCCCGCGCCCGCCGAGAATCCGGTGGCCTGAACGAGGTGATTAATGACTTGTGACGAGGCAGAACGCTGCGCCGCTTGGGCTTCTTAGTAATAATTGATCATCTGGGGGGAGAAACTGAAAAAACAACCTGCTCAACGCATCTAGGCCACCCCAGCTGCGAAATGCTACAGTACGGATTACATGCATAATACATGTCACTCCCGTACAGTAGTGGAGCCCAGAGCCCCGATCGCCCTCCTGCGAGACGCGTCTTGACAGTAATCCACTTCCTCGTGACAGTCTGGGGACAGAGAGTGGCATGCGGGGAGTTTGCTCCTGCGAGATGTGTGGGGGAGCTGACTTTCACCCACATTCATCCATTCAGTCTGTATATTGTTTTTGCAGAAGTTGGAAGTGCACTGGAAACCATGAATGCTGAGGTTGTATTTGCTCGAAGGAAGAGTAGCATTTTATATACAGAGCTATAACAATCGCAGTCTGTTATTAATGGTGCACATTTGTTAACAAACCGATCATGCAGGAATGTCTGTAATCAAGGAATGCCTATTGTTTCCCACATCTCAAATGTGTTTTTTGGCATCTACTCATGTATTTGTTATGAAACATTTTAAAAGTTCCCATCAAATATGCCTCAGGCTGCCGTCTGCCCGTCTTTTACTTCCTGCCCTCTGCTCCCCTCCCCCCCACCCCACTGCTCCATCCCAATTCCTCTTATTTCTCCGCTCGAGAGAGTACCCATAAAATATGCAGTGGGTTGTCGTCTGCCTGTTTTTTTTTTTTTTTCTTTTCCCTCGCTGCTCTTTTCTCTCTGCTCCCTTCACTGTCTCCCGCTCTCTCTGCCGGTGCCGAGCTTCTCCCACGGGGTGTTCCAGCCGCAACACCTCTCTCATAAACATTTCCATCGGCTGGGAGGGAGGGAGAGAGAGAGAGAGAGAGACCTAGTTCAGTCAAGAACGCTTCACACAGCGCTCCTGTGTTCTCTTTCTTTTCCCTCCCCTCTCTTCTCCGTATCTAAACACTCCTCTACCTGCTCTCCTCTCTGACTGGCATCTCGAGGATCGAGGTTCAAACATGGAGCCGAGTCTGCAGCTGGAGCCGCAAAGAGGAGACCCTTGAGGGACTGGGCTTTTCCACTCCTCCAAGGCCACGGGGTTCCCCAGTGTTCGCATCGCCTCGGGGTCTTCAGTATAAAAAGTAATTCGAGTCCCCTTTGGGATGAGGAATTGGGTCACCTGCGTATTCTGCCTCATGTGCAGTTTCTGACGGATGGCCTTAAAGCCAGCAGGACCCCAGCCCCTGAGCCGAGGCACGGCCAGCCCCGCTCTCCTCCAGCGGTGTGAAGCTGTGGGCCGGTGCTCGTGTGGCCTCTGTGACTGAAGCTCCTTCCTGCTGGCCTGCAAATTAAATCAGTTATCTGAAAAGGGAATTTCAGGGTGCCTCTGGCGCTGCCCTTGCCTGCACCCCCTGATGCCCGGCTCGGGGGTGTCGGGTTTCCAAGACGCGCCGCGGTGTCGAGTGTCATTCCTCTCCAGAGCTGATGCCCATTAAGTGCAGGGGAGGCGGAGGGAGATGTGGGAGTTGGGGGGTGTCAGTTGTAATCCGTGCTTAATGGTATTCGGGCTGCGGCCTCCGTCCGGTCGAATAACGGGAAGCTGCAGGGAGCGCCTGGAGGGAATTGCAAAGTGAAGTGGGTGTGCCTGGAGCCTGACAGGGGTGGGGTGGGGTGGTGTGGAGCAGCCAGGGCCTTTAGACGGGAGCAAAATCACACATGAGCTCAAACCCAATTACAGAGCAGAATAAACCTCTATTTACACTTTGAATTTAAATCCTGGACTGCAGGTTCCTGGCGGAAAGACTGATGTGCCACTAAATATTTGTGGATCTGTAGGTGGACCTTGCTCCATTACAGCAGCAGGTCAATGGACTCCCTTTAACATCATGATCGTCATACAGAGAATGATTTGATTCAACTTTCACCTACACAACAATATTCACAATCTGTGTGGGACGTATTCTAGTGTTAGGCATGCCACTGAATTGTGGAAGAGATGCCCATGAGGAAGATGAGATCTGACATAAATGCAGTTCCCAGCAGGATTACACCACTAGGGCTTTGCTGTGCCGCACT
Organism: Amia ocellicauda; assembly: GCF_036373705.1. Lineage (NCBI taxonomy): Eukaryota > Metazoa > Chordata > Actinopteri > Amiiformes > Amiidae > Amia > Amia ocellicauda. The sequence continues at coordinate 1,247,719 of NC_089861.1, forward strand.
GAATATGTTAGTGACATCATCTTGACCAGCGATGCAGGGGTGGGCAGTGTCAGACGCATGTCCAAGACTTGTTAAAACTTGTTTTGGGTTTTTTATGCAAAGGATTTTCTGAAACATGAATTCAGAGTGGGGGACATCGATGGTTGTCTGCTGTGGTCCTGGAGGGGCCCCCCGTCTCAGCTGATTTACATTCCAGCTGGGCTCCTAATTGAACCCTTAATTGAGCTTTTAAATATTGTCCGATTACGACTTTTGCGAGTTGTTCTCGGCTCTGGAAATGGGGGCAGGTTGGCCAGGTGAGGAGCAGAGAAAAGGGGGCAAGAGCGAGATGGAAGATGTAGATAGAAGTGGATTGCAAGATGTATAATAATATATAGGCACTCTCAGCCTCTCGATCAGCAGGGACCCTTCTCTCGGGGGTGCGGGCCTGTGAGCGGCCCCTGTGTTGCGGCTGACGTCGAGTCGCCTCCCGCAGCGCCCCTGGGGGCTTGTGGACGACATGGTGTCACTCAGTTTCTCTGTCCTGTTGTATCTATAGATTCCTTTTCACATGTTAATTGCTACCAGCCAAGAAAGAAACAATCCAGAGAAACGCACTTGTGCCCCAAGTCCTCCGAGTGTCCTCTCCCACCCTGTGCCCTGACTGACCCTCCCTGCCTGGTGCATGTGTGCGTGTGTGTGTGTGTCAGTGCGTGTTCCTGTGTTTTCTCATTGTTTCTCTTCCCCTTCCATTCCAGCCCCGATGACATTGGCGCCTGTTGGTATATCCTGCTGTCTGGTTCAGTGTTCATCAAAGAGTCCATGTTTTTGCCGAGGAGCAGGTATGTCAGCCGCTTACAGATGCCGTCTGCATGGATACCTTGTGTTTGTCCACCTAGTCTCCTCCCTGTTTATCCACGAATCTGTGCCTGTAAGGGTGTCTCGCCGATGCTAGGAATTTGTAAGCCATTGTGGTTGGGTGGGGGGTACAGGGACACCTTCTCTGAACTAACAGATAAAATTAACCTGCACACGTCTGGAGAGGAGCAGAGTATCTGTGCGTCTCACTGTGTTGTTGGGGGCTTAAGGTCTCCTCAGTGCTGTCCTCCAGTAGGGGGGATTGTTGCTCGAGTGTGTGTTGTGTCTCCAGTGATCTCATCGTGTGTCGGTCAGTCACTGGGTGAAGTGCTGGGGAGTGTCTGAGTGGGGTGGGGGGTGTTGCTATATAAAGCACTCTCCGGTCCCCTGCCTTCCTTTCAAGTCTGGCCTTCGAGAACATGAAAGGCCGGGTGGGGGAGGCGTCTCTTCGGCCGGGCAGCTGTCTGAGGGATGCGCTGCGAATCCGATGATGGAGACGATTCCGTTTGTGGGGAAACTGAGTAGAAATGAGTCTCCAAGGCTGTCTGGCGTCACTTGGGTTAAGCTTCGGTTCGTCCCAGAGCCCAGAATACAAACTGGAGCTGGACGTCTCGGCTGCCAGGAAACAACAGAAACCCTTTGACGAGCAAACCGAAGCTAACACACATGACCTTGTGTTGACCTGTACAACAATGACCTCTTTGTGGGTCAGGTATAAGTGTAGCTTGTACTTATTTATGGATGAATGTATTTTTAAATTTGAGATTCTTACCCCTGTACTGTCTTCCACTCCTCCTCGCCCCATTTTAAGATATACAGCTCTGGATTTTTTCCAGAGCTGTATATGTATTTTTTGAAGAACACAACCATTCACACTGTAAGGCGCACACACATAGCACCTCTTCATGTTCCCTTTCCTGAACACGACTGAGATGCATCCAATTTCCACAGCCGAGGTTAAACACCGTTAAAAGTAGCTCGGGAACCTTAGTTTTTTTCCCCCTATGTTGTGCTCCAGTATTCAGCTCCCTCTTGCTACTCAGGACTATTCACTGTTAAACCTGGCTGACTTATTTCATTACTTTGTCTCCTGAACTCGCTTTACCACTTCTCCTTCATTTAATAATTCAAAACGCAGCAAGATGACTGTTTCTCTGTCTCGAAAGGAGGGTCAATCGTGAAGGTGCGAAATCTGTAAGAAAAGGAAAATAACCAGACAAAGGGACCAAACAAAAGCTCGGGCAGAAAGTGTCCCATGTGAAATGCAGGCCTCTGTTATGCTGCCTGTAAGGCAGGTTGTGATTGGCCGGTTCGTCTCCTGCATATTTCCCTGGATTTCCTGGCATGCAGAAGTGTCTAATTACCTTCACACACAGGCCGCACCGCAGAGATTCGTTTAGTCTCGCTTCCTGACGAGAAACAGTGGCGCTCTCCCCGTCAGCGGCACACTGAGCTTCCTTGTGCACCAGAGCGCCTGTTTGGTATAGAAGTATTGAGGCCATGAGTGATATAACTTAGCCAGTCACAGCACAATGGATTGATTTCCCTTTCTTTCTTTTTCTCCTTTCGTTCTGAAAATAGAGTTCAAAGCCAGAATATTCCGTCTGTTTTTAAGGCATCAGCCACGTTGTCAATTTGAGCAGCCCCTGCGCTCATTGATGTAGATTAAGCTGTCGAGACTTCATTGTGGAATGCACTGCAGTGGTAAAATATAGAAATTCTGTATGTATTATTGTGAACATGTATTTGTCTTGCAGTTGCGTTCAGTTTTCAAGATGGTGTCAATTAACCTTTTAAAACTGTACAATTGTTAAAATTTGTGTAGCTGGAGTCCATTTTAATTATATAATTGTGTTGCTGCAGAAAGGATGAAATGAAAATAAAAGTATTTCTATTGTTCAACCAAATATCAATTAAAGGTAGAATCTGTCCAGAAAAACTAGACAAACCGGCTCCACCTCGAGCCCTGTGAATGCGCTCGGGAGGATGATTTTGCACATTTAAAAGTGCTGAATTCTCAAGCTGAAGGCGAAACATTATACCTGTACCCTCTGGGCCGATGCCCTCAGGCGGCGCTTTTGCAGGAGAGCGGCGGAAACGGGAGCACACTGTCACCTTTCAACGTCGGTGACGTCACTGTGAGATGCCTTACATTGAAACTGGTTTCGTCAGCAGCCATTGTGCATGTTTTAGGCGTTGCGTTCCTTCAGATAGTCAGCAAGACTAGTGCTAGTGAAACCATTACTTTCGGTTACGATTTGTCACAACTGTCCGAAAGTGTCATGCTTGTCTGACTCATAGTCCTGTTCACACGATTGCCACAGATTAATGATTATTACTTTAATTTCAATTAGGATCGTAGTTCACATCACTGGAATTACATTTATCTATATCAATATACATGTTTATGTATGTCTGTAGCCTATGTTTGGCGTCCCCCTGTACACTTTCAGCTGCTAAAGTGTTGATATTGAGCTTGTGCCAAAGCCAAGCTGTGAAATGATAGCCTACATATTTATTGCATCAGTAATATTAATAATATGATGCATATACGATAAAACGCACTTTCATAAGAACACACTGGTTGAATGACGTCATTTCGAGTTACCCACAAATTGATAGTTTAACTGTAGCGGTTTTGGAGAAATAATGCAGATGTGTCTGTAGTTCAAATTATTGATGTGGGTTGCACTCCGACAAAAGGGCAGGACTGTGAGGGACGCCCTTGTGCTGCTGTGACAGGAGAGTTCACTAAAACGCATGGTTTTTATGTGTGTTTATTTTCACAAACCAAGAACGCAGGGCTGCTTCCTCCACAGCGCTGTGAAGAATCCCCTTTTACACTTCGGCAGTTAATAACAATATTATTATTATTATTATTATTTTTTTTTTATTGTTTATTATTACTGCTGTAAAGGGCAGTGCATTAGCCCATCAGAGAGACAGCAGTGTATTAGTGCTGCAGGAATGCGGAAGGGGGAGGACACCAGGGGACAGGCTCTCACAGCGGCCACTGACGGGGACAGGTCACTGCGGGCAGGAAATGATCCGTCCGCCGGCATGTTGGCAGTAGTCCCCTTCATCTCTGCACTCCCACAGACACACACACACACACACACAGCAGCGGGAGCTGGAGATTTACGCACAGGGAGGGAGGAGAGAGAGAGAGAGAGAGAGAGAGAGAGAGAGAGAGAGAGAGAGAGGGCGCACAGACACTCAGGAGAGCCTCACTGGGAATGCTTGTTTAAAGACCCTTGGATTGAAACCAGCGCGGCAGGGAGTGCAGTACAGTAAAGCGGGATTGGGGGACAGCGTCAGCGGCTACAGTACCGCCAGCAGCCGGAGTTGCTGGACACGGGTGGGAATTGCGTTTCAATGATCCGTCGGAGCCCTGCTTCTCCCAGGAGCGCACAGGCAGCCGCCCCGGAGCCGCTGTAAGCCGGGCTGACAGGGTGAGTGAGAGCGGCTTCCACGGAGAGCGCTTCTAAGCAGAGCGGTTGTATAAACTAGTGCAAGCGCTAATGCTGGAGTGAAAATAGACTGCATCCCGATAGAAGGGCTTTTAAACGCGAGGAGATGGCTCTTGTGTGTGTGTTCATTTCCCTCTCGTCTGTTTCATTGGGTTGTATTGTGTTGTGTTCGAGACATATCGGTGTTAAACTGACAGTGGGTAACGATCGCGGCAATGTCAAGCGGGCAGGTCTGCTGGTCCTGGTGGAGTATTTTGGGTAGTAAAGTCATGTCAGCTGTCGATTAGTTCAGCATGAGTTCATGTGCTAAGAACGGATCCCGATAGAGGCTCTGCGCTCCTGCCAGGGCTGCTCTGAGGAGCTATTACTGTGGGGGCTCTTATCTCTAGTGTGGCTTTTACATTTTATTTGTATAATCCTCCTCACGTTAAAGTCGGAGAAGCGCTGATGGCTGCAGTCCAGGGGTCCCAGGCCTGGTCCTGCAGGGAGAAAGTGTTTCTGCTCTGTAAATCAGAGGGGTGGGGGTGGTGGATGAATTTATTCCCATGAACAAGGTGATGAGCTGTAGCAGGCAGTGAGCAGCCCACGCCAGTCCTGATATGCGGACACCTGCTGGGGAGCCGCTCTGGGGACGAGGCTGACCAGTCTCCTGCCCTCCGGACAGCTCCGCTGTGGGGCTCGTCTCCTCCTGTCGTTGTCTCCAGTGTGACAGACCAGTGCTGCTGGGAGCAGTGATCTGATGGGACGCTTGTCTAAAGGCCCCAGTTGTGGACCGCCCCCCTGGGACAGCGGCAACCAAGCGCACGGGTCACTCCCCCTGCAGTCGCTGTCTGCTGCCCTCTCCGGGGGACGGTCACAGTCATGTGCAGTGATGCTTAATGCCCTGCAGTGGGGCTGAACCATGATATGATGATGATGATGATGATTATTGCTGTTATGAGTTTGTTTTAGCTGTATTTAATTACATTGTGTTGGTTTATCCAGCCTTGAACAGCGAAGTTGACAGCTGCGTGTCCTTTCAGAGGCCTTGCCAGCCACCTTTAATTCAGAACTGTGTGCTCCCGGGCTCTGTGCTCCCGGCTGGGCTCTGTGCTCCCGGGCAGTCCTGTGCCATGCCGATCCACCCCGTCCCCCAGGCTCGTGGGAGCTGTGCGCCTCTCCCCAGGGCTCGTGGCTTCAGCCCCGCAGAGCTGATGAGAGGGGCTTGTGATGAATGCGTTTACATTCCTGCAGTGAGGAATGGCATTCCAGCGGCCGGCCAAGCGCTTGTGTAACAGGAATGCAGAGGCCCTGGAGGGGGGGGGACCATCTGAGGATTTTTTTTTTTTTTTATATATATATATATATATATATATATATATATATATATATATATATATATATATAATATTGTGTAAAGAAAAATGCCTTCTTGACACACAGCTGCTGTTGTGCGAGTAGATGTGGAAGTGGGAGCGGTGCGTTTCCTGATCTTGGGCAGCGTGACGCTGAGGCTCAGAAGGAAGCCCTGAAAAATGCACGACTTTCTGCATGTCCTCGCTGTTGGAGTTGGGGACATTTAGTTGGCAAGGGTCTTATTTGCCTGTGTGCTGCGGCTCCCCGAGAGTCCAGTTCCCTGACAGCATCAGTGTCCCTGACCTGTCTCTTCTCAATGGTTTCCTCCTTGTATGTCCACACAGCTGGTGTGGTCACTTCCTGTTGTGTCACAAGGAGTTTGGTTACCATGTGCAAGGACGTGGTACAGATGTGAGATAGTGATCTGCATGCCTGCACTCATTGAGCACTGTTCCCTTCAAAGTATTTTTCTTAAAGGTGCTTAATTCTCATCAGCTTGTGTTGCAGTTTAATATATAGGGTCCACATAAATAATTTTATTTTGCATTGGTTGCATCTGATTTGCTTCCATTCTGCAATGATCTGTGTTTGCAAGGGGGGTGCGTGCGTGCGTGTGTGCGTGCGCAGCAGTACCGCGTGACAGCGGTGACCTCTGCTGAGGTAATGAGACGGTATCTGTCCTGTGCTTGCGGGCTGGACAGTGCGCTGTCCTCTGCCTAGGATGGGGCTGGTCCAGTGACCGTACACTGGAATGCCTGTCAGTGTGTCGCGCTGCCAGGCTGTTTCGGTCCCTCTACAGGCTTGTGTGCCCGACCGATGATGATGTGTAATGGAATAGGAGCAGGGAGCCCTTGACATGTTTGATCTTTCTAGTCTTCTTTCCCCCGGCGGTAATGAGGCTGTCTGTGCCGTCTACGTCTGTGTGTGTTGGGCTTCCAGGGCCACGGATTGGCGGGTCTGGAGGAGCTACGACTGCACATTAGCCAGTTAGTGTCCATGTCCGTGCTCACCGCACACGCACAATAGCACTGCGCAGACACTGCGGCACGCCGGACCCCTCCATCAGCACCGGGCCGCCTGCGTGGCTCCGCTTCTCTGAGAAAGAAAACGGTGTGTGTGTGTATATTTAGGGGCAAAACCCTTTCATCCCAACCAAAACATTTATGGCGGGTTAGGGCTCTTAAGATGCTACACCAAAGTGAAGTCTCTGCTCGTGAAGTTGCTTTGGGAAGCTGAAGGTCCAGCAGTTATTCTTTAAAAAATAGAATGTATTTATTTATTGTCATACGTCTTAGTCTCCTCCTCCCAGTTTGTGTGTCTGGGCTTCAAGTTACTGTAGAGCGGAGGTGGGGGGTGTTTAGTGTAGAGAGAGAGCAGAGGTGCTGTTTTTGAAGGTTAAAGTCATCTGTGTTTACTCGTGAGTTGACTCTGTGCGTTTACGCCGTGTGAGCGCTTTGGCAGCTCTGTGGTCCTGATACAGCCAATCTGAGCTGGAGCTGTAATGTGGGTTTGAAATATCGGAGGAATGCAGCGTCCCGGCCTGTCGGCCCCGCTCTGTGCTTCTGGGAGCTGATGGATGAGGCTGCGGGCCTTTTTCTTCCCTTTTGTGTTGTTGTAGGAAATAGGTCACCGAGGCCCGAGCGTGAATCTGCTGCCTCATCGGCCGTGCAGGGAAAGACCGGCGCTGTGCGCTCCCTGGCAGCGGGGGAGCGGCGGCTCTGTGTGCCACTGAAGCTCACTGCGGCGGTGTCAGATAGCCGCTTCCTAAGAAAGGTCAGGGTGTCGCGTGTAGAGAGGAGCGAAACATCTGCACAAGGGCAGGAGCTGCCGTCAACGAAACCCGAGGAGCCGGTTGACTGTGATTAAGACGCAGGTCGGGTAACGTCGCGTCTCATCTCTCAATTTGATTTGCTCTTCAGCTGTAGTTTATCTGTTGTTGATGGTGGCACAGCCATCATGGTGCTGGATTCCGAGCCGAGTTCGGTGTCAGGTGACCGAATTCACTTTGTTTTAACCTTCATCATCCCTTCCCCCCGCCGATACAGCGCTTTACTGGCACGAGCAGTTGAAGTGGGTCCTGCCACCAGCTTTTGTAAACAAAAGACCCACAGTGGTGCAGTGAGGGAAGCTGGTATATCTGACTCAGTAAATCGCCGCAGGCTTTTTAGAAATGTAGGGAACACGGGGTGATTTTGAAAGGTTTAGGTGACATTGATTTGCACGCAGGGAAAGATGCATGCATTTGCGTGAGCCCTGAAGAGGAGAGTGCTGTAGACTTGTCCTCAGTTTGGCTGCTTGTGCCGTCAGTTCTCCCTCCCCAGGAGACGCATCTATTATTGAGCATTGAGAGTCTGCAGTCAAGAGCAGGAGTGTGGAGGCGCCTAGGGCTGTCACTGCAGGACGCACTGTCAAACCCTGCCCTCCACTTCTCACTGTCCTCAGACTGTCCCCTGTCTCTTCCTCCTTTTCTTCCTATTTCTCCCTATTTCTCTCTCTCTCTCTCTCCCCCCCGCTGTGGGGGCCTGTCTGTGTCGGCCTGTGTGTCTATTCCTGGACAGCGTGTCCGCACCAGGGGCGCGCGTGTTACACACTCTGCCCAGGGACCTATGCCCTGAAGAGAGAGTGTGCCACAGTCTGCACGTCTGATGTTTTTGGCTGACTTTGAGGGTCTTGTTCTTTGCTGGCGAGTGAGGAGACGGCTGTGAGACTCCACTTGTCTGTGGCAGGACTCGCAGCACAATGTTGCCTCTCAGCAGAGCTGGGCTGTGATTGGTCTCTCGGTTAGAATGACCCAGTATATATGCGTGTGTGTGTCAGGTGACGGGATTGTGAACGACAATACAGCGGACAAATAATAGCAGAACCGAAATGTAATGTATTTGATCCCATCTAAGGATGCCGACCAATTGGTCGACTCAAACGGCATCCTTAGATGGGATCAAATACGCAGAGATTCGCGCAGTGCTTTCTCAGTGTGGCGCCAGCTGTCCATGTGGATCACTGTGCCGTGAAATTCTCAATGGGCTCGTCTCTCAGGGACCCTGTCCTGGGCCCTCAGTTCCCATGGGAGCATCTGTAGTGCACAGCCCCAGGGGAGAGGCGGCCCCTGCAGGGTGAGGGAGGGCCACGCCCTCGTTCATCAGGAGCTCTGAGACGCAGATGGACGACTGCTGCGTGAGACTAAAGTCGCAGCCGCTTCCATAGGGTCTCAGACTCCCCATGCAGGTCTTTAGTGGATTGAATCACTGATTTGTCTAAGTGTGCCGGTACTATTTATTATGCATTTTACTCACTGGTATTTACCTGGTATCTTATAAGATTTACATGTGCGTGTGTTTCCCTTTTGATGAATTGCATACATCTCCTATGTCACATATATGTATTGCAGCGGTGCAGCACCCATACTGACATCACATCTGAACTGGTTTTTCAGAAAGCAGCACACAGACGGGCGGGGCCGGAAGGAGCCGCGCAGCGAGAGATCCTGTCTGTCTGTGTGTGCGTGTTTGTGTTTTCCCTTGACCCTCTTTCTTCATCCTTTCTTCTCACCGCAGTTTTGGCAAGCGCTCGGCTGGGAGCTTGAGGCGGGGCTGTGAGTGCATCGTGCTGGAGCCGTCGGAGATGATTGTGGTGAGTAGTGCCTTCTTGGGGAGCCGCGGGGGGGCCTTCTGGTGCGCACATGTCTATGGCCTGGTCTGGTATTCCACCCACCTCTCAAGCATGAGCCCCATCGATGCCTCCATAGTGCTGTCCCTGGGGCCGGTTGCATAAAACTATATTAGACTGGTCTAAACCATAATTTGACAGTTAGACTAGTCTATGCAAGTTAGTCAGTTGCATAAAAATTAAGACTGAGACTTGGCCTGAAAAGTCAGCATCCTCACCCCCAGGCTGACTTGGAACTTCAGTCTATCTTTCAATTGAAAGCGCTGGCCGAGTCTACAGACAGTCACTGCTGCGGACAGGCAGGCTCCCTCTGCCCCTCTGCCCCGCACACGGCGATCCCCACAAACACCATCGCTCCCCACGCACTGCAATAACCAGCTCTATAATTTACCTGCACTTCTGTCATTTCGAAACTTTAATTTGTATTATGTTTGATTAGTAATTTTGTGCCATATTTAGCACTTTTGTTTTGCTATTGTATCCTATAGTCTTAAGTAATGGCGTTTGGCAAGGGAATAAATAATAAACTCTGCGCTGAGTTTAGTACGCGGATGTTTCCTCTTAAATTAGCATATTATTTAATTGTTTCTCCCGTCTTTTACAGACTGCACAGTGTGCACACAGTGGCTTGACGCTGTTAACTTTTTTCATTTTATCCCACGGCTTGTGTTTGAATGCGTTAGTGAAAGTTTCAGAAAATGGCGACCAAATTATACAGTTCTCTGCATTATATTTCAATAACTAGCATAGATTATCAGTTAACTGCGATCATCACTGTTAGAGAAACGTCTGCCTTTTTTTTTACTTCAGGTGTCTTAAAATTCCCAGAATGCAATGCACGATTGACTCAGTAAGACCAGTCTTATGCATCAGTCTTAACTGAGTGTCTATCGATAGTAGGAGTTATAATTATACTAAGACAAAGACTTGGTCTATGCTTGTGCAACTGGCCCCAGGTCTCTCCAGTGGAAAGCGCTGCTGTGGAAGAATCGGAACAGGAATGGAATCCTGCAGAGCTCTGGCTCCGCCCCCAGACAGTGGCTCCGCCCCCAGGGCGCAGGCTTCATTTCAGTGTATATGAATCTATGTAATGTACACACACACTGATTTTCCAATCTGCCACAATTGCCGAGAGAGGATGGTGACAGAGCGCGCAGGGAGCCATAGCGACAGCAGGGCAGACGACACCACGGCCGCTGTGGGCTCTGCGTGTCGGTTCCTGTGTGTCGGCCCCACTGGGCCATGGAGCCGTCCTCTCTGTCGGCAGGTTCAGCCTGGGGGCCCGAGGGAAGCAGGTCCGATCCCTGAGGGTTGGAGGGGTTTCTGGGTTGTGCTCCGGCTCGGCGGCAGTCGTCGTCAGGGTGGGAAGTCAAGCTGTTGACTCTGCTCTGTGTCAGTCGCCTATAAATCCTGCAGGACCCGAAGGACTGGAGTCGCTGAAACCACAGATCTGCTATAAACCATCGATGGAGTCACTGTTGACGGCATATTGGCAGCGGCGACTTCTCAACAGTGGTGTACGGACACGGTTGCGAGAGACTTTCACCCTCCTTTGGTTGGCGTTGTTTTTACAGTAACACGCTGCCACTCCTCTCGCTCTCCATGTGCCGGTGCACGGCGACCCACTTGTACTGTCTGAGCCAATAGCGGGGCCGGTGTGTGTGATCCAGCTCGCTGCCAACACCGGCTGTTCTGGATTTGAACATTCAGGACTTTGTACATCGATTCTGTTCTGTTATTTTCTTTATAAGGCTTTGTTTTTGCTGCTGTAAAGGAGTACACGACCCCTCACCGCTCTGGGCTGTTTTAAATGTCGCTTTATAGGAGTCTCGTGGGATTTAAGAACAGTTTTGCTGCGGTGTTTCTGAGCACATGCTTTATGGGGACCGGTGCGGCTGTTTGCTGAGGAATCCAGCAGCAGCATCTGTTTCAGCTCAAAGCTATAATTTCATGAAACCCCTAAACCACGCGTGACTCTGCTCCGTAGCCCATTAAACAATCGGCAGAGATCACCGTGGCCCAGGCTCGGAGCTCTGCATGGTTTATAAGCGGATCGCCCCGCCCAGCGTGCCCAGGGACCTCGGGGGGCCGCCAGGCACCCTATCCGGGGTCCGAGCACCGGCTTGAGCTTGAGCTTTGGCGCTGTAACAGTCTGAGGGGAAGGGAGAAAGAGAGAAATACAGAAGTGCAAAACCACACTGATCCGCACCCAGGGAGGCGAAGGGTCAGGGCGAGGTGCCGATTTTATAAATGACGAGTGCGTGCGTGCGTGCGTGTAAACTGTGAGTAAACGCTGTGTAGACTAGGAATAGAACCAGGCGGTGTCAATTTCCACGATCTTGGCGGTAATAAATTCAGAGGTGTGCGTTATCCCTGGGATGGAAGGGTTGAGTCAGAGGGGAAACATTTGTTCAATTTTTTCTCCCCCTCCCCCCAATTTATATGTATTTTCCTCTTTGACACTGAAGCTCTGGAGGAGTACGAAAGGATAGTCGGCCTGTGCAGAAATGTGAATATACATTAAAAGAAGAGACGAGACAGTCAAATAGACAAATAGATGCAAATGGAAGATAATCGGAGCGGCTTAGTGTTCTGTTACAATGCATGGGCTGTTCGATGCTGGATGTGGTTCTGTGGACCGTGCAGAAGAAATGACCCAAAGGTGGCCTCGTTCCCGTGCTGGAGGGACACAGGAGGGTGTGCGCATTTGTTTTTGAGAGTAAGCAGGGGATTTTTCTGTACAATAGATTTGTCTAAAATGCAGGAGGCTCAGTAATGCAAACCTGCCTGTGAAGTCTGATCTCGGTGATGCGCTGAGGCGGGCGAGGCCTTCACTTCTTTATTTGATTTTAAATGGCAGTAGGCAGTGAAGCAACTCTTAATATTGAATCGCAGGGTCTGTTCGCAAATGCTTTCACCCAAATCTCTTGAGACCTGGGACCGGGCCTCGAGCTCGGGGTTTGCCCGTCCCAAACTTCAACCGCTTTGTTTTTTTCCTCTTCCTGCTCCTGCAGTCTTCTCAGTTTTCATCTGCAGTTGTTCTCTTCGGTCATTTATTTTTTTATGCGTCTCGGGAAACGTTTCCTGTCCGTTTGTTACTCTGAGCGGGCCGTGCTTCTTGACGCAGGGACCGCCTGTCTTGGTCTGCAGGTCCACAGCATCTCTACAACCGCACAGCCCCTACACCCAGACAGAGTGGTCCTTGGGTTCACAAACAAGCGCACACACACTCTCTCTCTCTCTCACACACGCACACACGCATACACATGCACTCTCTCTTTTACACACACAGACGCACACACGCTCGCACACACACACTCTCACGCACCCACGCACACACACGCACACACTCACGCACGCACGCGTGCACGCTCTCACACACACGCACACTCTCACACTGACGCGCTCACACTCACGCACACTCTCTCACACACAGACACACACTCACACTCACGCATGCACACACTCTCATGCACGCACATGCATACATATGCGCACTCTCACACACGCACACACTGACGCACGCACTCACGCACACATGCACTCACGCACACACGCACTCTCACACACGCACTCTCTCTCACACACATACACACTCTCACATGCACACACTCACACACACTCACATTCACACACTCTCTCACGCACTCTCTCTCACGCACTCTCTCTCACACACGCACACACTCTCGCACACGCTCTCACTCTCTCACACTCACGCATGCACACTCTTACACACGCACTCACACTGACGCACACTCTCACGCACGCACATGCATACATACGCACTCTCTCACACACGCACACACTGACACGCACACACGTAGTCTCTCACGCACTCACGCACACATGCACTCTCTCACACTCACGCACTCACACACGCACTCTCTCTCGCACACACGCACTCTCTCACACACTCACATTCACGCACTCTCTCTTACACGCACACACTCACACACGCTCTCACTCTCTCTCTCACACTCACACATACGCACTCACACATACACGCACTCACACTGACGCGCACACACTCACACTCGCACACGCACTCTCACACAGACTCACTCTCACGCACGCACATGCATACATACGCACTCTCTCACACATGCACACACTGACGCGCACACACGCACTCTCACACACTCTCACACTCACGCACGCACACTCACACTCACACACTCTCTCTCACGCACACACACTCTCACACTCACACGCACTCACACTGACGCACTCACGCACTCTCTCACACGCACTCTCTCTCTTACACTCACACACGCACTCACACTGACGCACACGCACTCACGCACTCTCACACACGCACTCTCTCTCACACACGTACACACTCACATGCACATTCACGCACTCTCTCACACACGCACTCTCTTACACACACACTCACACACACACACTCTCACACTCACGCACGCACACTCTCACACACGCACTCTCACACTGACGCACACTCTCTCACACAGACGCACATTCACACATGCACACACTCTCACTCTCACGCACGCACATGCATACATACGCACTCTCTCACACATGCACACAGACGCGCACACACGTAGTCTCTCACGCACACACACGCACGCACTCACGCACACATGCACTCTCTCACACTCACGCACTCTCACACACGCACTCTCTCTTACACACACTCACGCACACTCTCGCACGCTCTCTCACTCTCTCTCTCACACATACACACACACTCTCTCACACTCACACATACGCACTCACACACATACACGCACTCTCACACTGACGCGCACACACTCGCACACGCACTCTCTCACACAGACACACACTCTCTCACTCTCACGCACGCACATGCATACATACGCACTCTCTCACACATGCACACACTGACGCGCACACATGCACTCTCTCACACGCACGCACACTCTCACACTCACACACACTCTCTCAAACACGTACACACTCTCACACACGTACACACTCACACACTCACATTCACGCACTCTCTCACACACGCACTCTCTTACACACACACTCTCGCACACGCTCTCACTCTCTCTCACACACACACTCTCACACGCACGCACACTCTCTCACTCTCACGCACGCACATGCATACATACGCACTCTCACACATGCACAAACACTCTCTCACACTCACACGTACACACTCACATTCACGCACTCTCTCACACGCACTCTCTCTTACACACACGCACACACTCTCGCACACGCTCTCACTCTCACGCACGCACACTCACACACGCACTCTCACACTGACGCACACTCTCTCACACAGACACACACTCACACATGCACACACTCTCACTCTCACGCACGCACATGCATACATACGCACTCTCACACATGCACACACTGACGCGCACACACGTACTCATGCACTCTCGCACACGCTCTCTCACTCTCTCACGCACACACACTCACACTCACACACGCACTCACACTGACGCACACACGCACTCACGCACTCTCTCACACGCACTCTCTCTCACACACGCACTCTCTCTCTTACACGCACACGCTCTCTCACTCTCTCACACACGCACACTCACACACGCACTCTCACTGACGCACACTCTCTCACACAGACACACTCACACATGCACACACTCACTCTCACGCACGCACATGCATACATACGCACTCACACACATACACGCACTCTCACACTGACGCGCACACACTCGCACACGCACTCTCTCACTCACGCACGCACATGCATACATACGCACTCTCTCACACATGCACACACACTGACGCGCACACACGCACTCACACACACTCTCTCACACACGCACGCACACTCTCACACTCACACACACTCTCACACACGTACACACTCACACACACTCACATTCACGCACTCTCTTACACACACACTCTCGCACACGCTCTCACTCTCTCTCACACACACACACTCTCACACGCACACACACTCTCACACACTCTCTCACTCTCACGCACGGACATGCATACATACGCACTCTCTCACACGCACTCTCTCTTACACACACGCACACACTCTTGCACACGCTCTCACTCTCTCACACGCACGCACACTCACACACGCACTCTCACACTGACGCACACTCTCACACAGACACACTCACACATGCGCACACTCTCACTCACGCACATGCATACATACGCACTCTCTCACACATGCACACACTGACGCGCACACACGCACTCACACACGCGTACTCATGCACTCTCGCACACGCTCTCTCACTCTCTCTCTCACGCACACACGCACTCACACTGACGCACACACGCACTCTCTCACACGCACTCTCTCTCACACACGCACTCTCTCTCTTACACACACACGCACACACTCGCACACGCTCTCTCACTCTCTCACACACGCACACTCACACACGCACTCTCACTGACGCACACTCTCTCACACAGACACTCACACATGCACACACTCACTCTCACGCACGCACATGCATACATACGCACTCACACACATACAGGCACTCTCACACTGACGCGCACACACTCGCACACGCACTCTCTCACTCTCACGCACGCACATGCATACATACGCACTCTCTCACACATGCACACACACTGACGCGCACACACGCACTCTCTCTCTCACACGATCGCAGTGCCGGTTGCACAGCGCGCGCCGCTCCCCGGGCCGTTGCCATGGCAGCGGGGCTGTGCGGGAGGCGCGCGGGACGGGCAGCGGGTGCGGGAGCGGAGCTCGAGCCTGTGCGCGCTGCGTGCATCCCCGCTGACCTGCCAGACAAAGGACTGCTGTTCCTGCCGCTGTGATGTGCGCCGGCGGCCGCGCCGCGTCGTGTGTGGAGGCGGCTCTGCCGTGCAGCTGCCCGGCTCTGCGTGTTTAGCGCCCGCAGTGCGCAGCTCCTGCCGCCCGCTCGGAGCCTCTGCGCCGGACCGGCCGCACTGACCGCGCAGGAGGATGCGCCGGATTGCGGGTCCATGTGTGTGACTGCGTGCGTGCGTGTGTGTGTGCGCGGCTTGCTCTCGCAGCTCGCCCGCGTCTGTGCCGCCGTCTCCGGCTGTGTGTATCCCGGGGCCGGGCCCGCTGTGTGTGTGCGCGCCGCGGACGCGTTATCGACCTCAGCCCGCTAATGTGCGTCTGTCTGAGCGCCGCCTCGCCGCTGCCATCACTGCGGGCTGAGCTGCGCCTGTGTGTCTGATCTCATTTGTGTTACTGATCCACTGGCCTCGCTGTCTCCGCGCACACAGGTGGACTATATGGATGAAAATGAGGAATACTTCCAGCGCCAAGCCTCTCACCGCCAGTCCCGACGGAGATTCCGCAAGATTAACCAGAAAGGAGAGAGACAGACCATCATCGACACGGTGGACCCCTACCCTGTTGGCAAGCCCCCCCTGCCCAGAGGATACCACACGGTGAGTGCTGTGCCATCGCCGCGGCTTTGTGTGGCAAGGGTGCCGGCGGGGCGGCTGCCCCTCCGCCCGGTCTCGGCTGCTGTTCACCGCAAAACGCGCCTGATGCCGCCGTGCATCGCGGTTGTGTGAGTGAGTGAGTGAGTGTGTGTGTGTGTGTGTGTGTCTGTCAGTGAGTGTGTGTGTGTCTGTCGGGGGCTGTGTGTCTGTCAGTGAGTGTATGTGTGTGTATGTGTGTGTGTGTGTGTGTGTGTGTGTGTGTCTGTCAGTCAGTGAGTGTGTGTGTGTGTGTCTGTCAGTGAGTGTGTGTCTGTCAGTGAGTGTGTGTCTGTCAGTGAGTGTGTGTCTGTCGGGGGGTGTGTGTCTGTCAGTGAGTGTGTGTGTGTGTGTCAGTCAGTCAGTCAGTGAGTGTGTGTGTGTGTGTGTGTCTGTCAGTCAGTGAGTGTGTGTGTGTGTGTCAGTCAGTCAGTCAGTGAGTGTGTGTGTGTGTGTGTGTCTGTCAGTCAGTGAGTGTGTGTGTGTGTGTCAGTCAGTCAGTCAGTGAGTGTGTGTGTGTGTGTGTGTCTGTCAGTCAGTGAGTGTGTGTGTGTGTGTCAGTCAGTCAGTGAGTGTGTGTGTGTGTGTTTGTCTGTCAGTGAGTGTGTGTCTGTCAGTGAGTGTGTGTCTGTCGGGGGGTGTGTGTCTGTCAGTGAGTGTGTGTGTGTGTGTGTTTGTCTGTCAGTGAGTGTGTGTCTGTCAGTGAGTGTGTGTGTGTGTGTCTGTCAGTCAGTGAGTGTGTGTGTGTGTGTCAGTCAGTCAGTGAGTGTGTGTGTGTGTGTGTGTCTGTCAGTCAGTGAGTGTGTGTGTGTGTGTCAGTCAGTCAGTGAGTGTGTGTGTGTGTGTGTTTGTCTGTCAGTGAGTGTGTGTCTGTCAGTGAGTGTGTGTCTGTCAGTGAGTGTGTGTCTGTCAGTGTGTGTGTGTGTCTGTCGGGGGGTGTGTGTCTGTCAGTGAGTGTGTGTCTGTCAGTGAGTGTGTGTCTGTCAGTGAGTGTGTGTCTGTCAGTGAGTGTGTGTGTGTGTGTGTGTCTGTCAGTCAGTGAGTGTGTGTGTGTGTGTCAGTCAGTCAGTCAGTGAGTGTGTGTGTGTGTGTCAGTCAGTCAGTGAGTGTGTGTGTGTGTGTTTGTCTGTCAGTGAGTGTGTGTCTGTCAGTGAGTGTGTGTCTGTCGGGGGGTGTGTGTCTGTCAGTGAGTGTGTGTGTGTGTGTGTTTGTCTGTCAGTGAGTGTGTGTCTGTCAGTGAGTGTGTGTCTGTCAGTGAGTGTGTGTCTGTCAGTGTGTGTGTGTGTCTGTCGGGGGGTGTGTGTCTGTCAGTCAGTGAGTGTGTGTGTGTCAGTCAGTCAGTCAGTGAGTGTGTGTGTGTGTGTCAGTCAGTCAGTGAGTGTGTGTGTGTGTGTCAGTCAGTCAGTGAGTGTGTGTGTGTGTGTGTCTGTCAGTCAGTGAGTGTGTGTCTGTCAGTGAGTGTGTGTCTGTCGGGGGGTGTGTGTCTGTCAGTGAGTGTGTGTGTGTGTGTGTTTGTCTGTCAGTGAGTGTGTGTGTGTGTGTCTGTCAGTCAGTGAGTGTGTGTGTGTCTGTCACTCAGTGTGTGCGAGTGTGAGTGTGTCTGAGTGAGTGAGTGAGTGTGTGAGTGTGTGTGTCTGTCAGTCAGGGTGTGTGAGTGTGTCTGAGTGAGTGTGTGAGTGTGTGTGTCTGTCAGTCAGGGTGTGTGAGTGTGTCTGAGTGAGTGAGTGAGTGTGTGTGTCTCTCAGTCAGTGAGTGTGCAAGTGTGTGTGTGTCTGTCAGTCAGTGAGTGTGCGAGTGTGAGTGTGTGTCTGAGTGAGTGAGTGTGTGTCTGTGTGTCTGAGTGTGTGTGTGTTCGCCGAGGTTTCAGATAGTAGAGACAGGACAGTCTGGTCCGATCGGGGGTTTCCGTCTCCAGCGCCTCTCGCAGAGCCTGCATGTTACCAGTGTGCAGACACACACATGCATGCATGTATACATGAGTTGCTTCACAGTAGAAGGAGGTGGCAAAGGTGCACTGCAGTTATTGACTGGGCTGGGAAACGTAAAATGTCCCAGCCCGCCCATGTGCGCGCGCACACATCCAACCAAGGCCCCCCATGGGAGCCATGTGTGTGCGTATGTTGGTTGGCGTGTTTGGCACGCTGGTCAGAGTGTCCGGATGCACGTCTTGTCCATCAGTGCAGTAAATCGTGGCCGGTGTTCACATCCGCACGGTCGGTCCAAGCCGGAGGAAACGAGCCCCGCCTGTGTGCCTCTGCGTGTGCTGCGCCGGGCCGAGGAGGGGCTGTGGCCGGTTATTTATAGCGTCGTGAACTTTCCCAGGGTCCAGGGGCGAGCAGTGCCGAGCCGTGAGAACCAGCCGCTGTCAGCGCTCAGCATCCCAGCCCGCTGTACACACACACACTGATGCACACTCTCACACGCACACTGATGCACACTCTCACACGCACACTGATACACACGCACACTGATGCACACTCTCACACGCACACTGATGCACACTCTCACATGCTGAGACGCACTGATACACACACACGCACACAGCACGGAAGATGAAAGAGCCACCATTGTCTGCGTGTTTTCTCACACACCACTGACTTCAGCACAGTTTTAATCGTCACAAAAATAATTGCATACTAACACTGCATCCCGGCCTGGTACGTTGTGATAACACAATATTACGTTGAAAGATTATTAATATTTTACTTATTTATGTATTGGTGGAGGCGGACACAACTGTTCTCGCCGAAATGCATGAACACACGCGTCATCTGTACATTTTATTCATCCGATATAGTGTTTGGAAAAGAACAATGTGATGGGATGCAAAATCCACTACAGTTTAAAGGCCAAAGCACAGTGTGTGTGTAACGATGTGTGTTTGTGTCTACACCTACCCATTTGAGTGTTTCATTCACAAACTTAAATGGTATTTTTATTTAATTTGTAACACCCTCACAGTTGTGTATTCCTCGCAGCCGAGAAGAGGGTTTTCAGAACGGCATGGATTTTTATATGCTGTCAAGAATGAAGCTGGATGAAAAAACGTCTGTGTATATGTGATAAATAATCATATAACACACTGCACAGCCACAGTGGAGAGCAGTGTCCCGTCCTGGCCGGTGTTTAGTCGCTCCTCTTGCGTCACAGAGCGGAGAAGGGCAGTGTGTCATGACTGCGCTGCGTTGACTCTGTGTGGATGTGTTAACAGCCCGGCTTTCACAGCTCCACACACAGCGCCGCAGCCAGCAGAGATCGCACTCAACACGGGGACGGGGGTGGGGGGAGATTTCCCACAAGACTGATCTGTTCACCCCCCCCCACACAGAATACTGTTTATTTGTATTGTATGTTGTCATGCATTTGTATGTTGTGGCCCCTCAGCTGACAATGACCTACATACTGCCCCTCCGTATCCCCATCTCTCGGCGTAGGGGGGTGGGCCGAGTTCCCGCAGGCTCTGGGGAGGCTCTGCTGGTGTCACACGCACCCGCGGGGCGGCCGTCCCCCACTCGCAGAGACTCTCACAGTAAAGCCTCTTGCTTTATAAAGAAACGGAAGTGCTCCATCTCTCGACGTGTTGGAGCTGGGGCCCTCCCGCTGGGGGGCTCTGTACCGACACGCAGCCCACGCCTCCTTCAATAAACCGCTCTGTACACCCAGTTCTAATAACAGCCGTTTTCTCTTCCGTCGTTGAAGGCGTTCGGTGTCGGACAGGGCGCTTCGGTTGGACGACCCTCCTCGAGGTCCTACAGTGTGTGAAATCGAAAATCCTCGGGAGGCTGCGCACTTGACCCAGCGGGGCTGAGAGCCGCCTGAACGCAGCGCCTCGGAGACGAGGATTACATTCATACATCAATAAATACATAAATGAATACACTGGTCAGGTGACGGGTGGCCTTTTCAAGAAGCCAGCCTTGGGTGGGTGTGGGGCAAAAGTCGGGCGTCGCACTGCACTCACACAACGCACTGGCCACCAGTAAGATTAACACCCCTGGGTACAGTGTTCAGTAAGGCATAGTTCCCCCTGCCCCATAAAGAGCCAATGTCCCGACCACACCAACATAGTCTCCGCCCGGCCGCGGAGGACCTCCTGTCCCTGGGAAGAGGAGGCGCTTTAAAATCCAGGGTACGAGTTTCAGCGACAGCCCACCCACGCGCACTGCTATTTGTGTGCCTGCCATATGTCTCCGCTAATAACCACACTGATTTATAGAGAAACGCACGCAGAAGGGCCAGAGTTTAAATGCGGATTAACTCCTGACCAGATATGCATTCGTAACCAGCTCCAAATCGTTCTTCCTTGAATTCAGGTCTGTGTTTTTTTGTTTTTTTCAACCCCAATTTAAAACCAACAAATCAATAAAAGACTTAAGTAATTTAACAGCCGCCTGCAGCCTGAATCTGCCTAATTGAGTGGATGCACAGAGCTGCACTGTCAAGAGTCTGTCTTTGACGCTGTCCACACACACACACACACACACACAATCTTCTGCACTTCAGGTGGGGCAGCTGAAGTATCCTCCACAGCCTGAGACCTTCAGATGCCCTTCTGTGCCGTTTGCTTTCACTAACGAGCAGAAGAACTGTCTGAAGGAGCCCAGAGACATTCACCGGCGTTTGACCAGTAATGAGACGAGGCGACGGGTTCACACCAGAGTCCAGCCCGGTGTCTCATCAACAGACGTTGTTAATTGTCACGCAGTGGCATCGTCTGCATACACTCTCCCCAGTGCCTCGCTGTGTTCGCGCCTTCCTGCCACACTTTTAATCCACACAATTATCAGAAGCCTGTTG
Organism: Amia ocellicauda; assembly: GCF_036373705.1. Taxonomy (NCBI): domain Eukaryota; kingdom Metazoa; phylum Chordata; class Actinopteri; order Amiiformes; family Amiidae; genus Amia; species Amia ocellicauda. The sequence continues at coordinate 1,269,252 of NC_089861.1, forward strand.
GATTGGTCTGTGCGTGTGTGTCTGTGTGTCGGTGTCTGTGCGTGTGCCGGTGCCAGTGTGCAATAGCCTAAGCCGCACACCAATCTCTCCATCACGGTTCCAACACAAAATTGGGGCCTAGACATCCTATTTCAGGTCTAGCTCTCTTTGTAAACTCAAATGACGAATAATTCACCGTTATTAAATTAATCTGGCACTCCCGGTGTCCGTGTGGGATTTGTGCGAGCCGTTCCTTAATGGGGGTCTTGGTAGCACTTTCCTCGTCCCCAGCAGTGACGGCGTATCGGTTACACCGGGGAGGGGGGGTGCTTAATTGTTTTGTTACAGGAGAATGTGCTTATTTGTCTGTTCGTGTATGTTTGTATTTATTTATGCCCATCGTGGCAAGGTGTTGTCAGAACATACGTGGTTTATTTGACGTTTAAAGTAATTCCATGTTTAATTGCATGATTACGGCTGCATCAGCATGACCAGGAATGAAAATGCTTTTCTCTGTTGATTTCTCATTTGGTCCTCCTCTCTGTGGAGCTGCATGACTCATGACACGCAGCGCTGTGATGGAGCTGATCGAGCTCACAGTGCTGCTCTCATGATCTGGGACTGAGGAAATGGCATGTGTGATAATTCTCATCTTTTCTTTTCCTTTTATGGCATTCATTTCATTTTGGCTCACAGGAATGCACTAAACCTCAGGTATTGTAACTGTTACGTGTTCATGTCCGCTAACATGGTGCTGTCCGTGTGTCCCGTGCTTAACGTGTCTGCCTCTCTGTGGGTCTGTGCCGTCTGTCTTCAGTGTGTGTTTATTTTATGATTACTATTATGTCTTGTTTAGGGTATTTTCACTCTTTCTGTAGACGCTTATTTTACCAAAAGTGTGGAGAGACGTACAGGTCTGTGCAGCCTCTTCCACAGTGTTGTAGCACAGCCACCTGCAGGGGGTTGCCAGGGTTGGTCCCTGCAGTGACTTCCTTAGCTCTCTGCCCAGTGCATCCCAAGGGTGTTCTGTTGGCTTGAGAACAGCGGTGTGCCCCTGTGTCTTTTGTTAAGTAGCGTATGTGATTCAAATGTTTGTGTGCAATGAGGGCATGATGAAAGGGTCTAAGCTTAAGCAAGAAAGGATGCTTCAGAGGGGATGGTTTTATAGGAAACGCACTGGGAACGCTTTCCTTATCACTGCAGTGTTGTGTGTGTGTGTTTTCTCTCCTGTTGGCAATCGGCTTGTGATGGCACCGCATCGTTTCCATGCAAAAATGCCCAAATGTTTCTAGACTCCTTGCAATGTTTTTGTCTTTTCTGGGACTCAGTAGAAAGATGCAGAGATGGCCGTGTTCTTGAGGAACCAGATGGGCGAACTTACCCGCTGTGGTGACACTTGAGGATAGGATGTCTTGCCTATAGGAGTCTAAATAGCGTTAATAATCAATAACAAAATTGAGCTGCATTTATCATTCAGTACAAGAGTAACAGAATAGTTACAGACTTAAAGGAAGCTGGCGTAGGGATGGAAGCCTAGATTCTGGATTTTGGAGGTGTGGGAGTCCAAGCTGCACAGGCGCATGGCATCGCATATTTCCGATCGGAGCCGGTCTATTTTTAGGCGTGTCCTCTACCGTGTCATGGCGCTCACTCAGCCGAGCCAGGACTCGAGAGCCGTGTGGCAGGGGTGCGGCGCTCACTGGGTTTAAACGGGTATATGAGCCGCAGCACGGTGAGCGGTTTGATTATCTGAATTCCTGTTCTCTCCTCCTGTGTCGTGTCGGCCGGCGATGGGAAACGCTGATTTACGGCACCCGAGATTCACGCTGCGGCTCGAGCAGATTTGCAAACGTTTTGCCGAGGAGTAAATCATGGCGGGAGAGATTTACAACGACCATGGAAAAAAATGGGATATTAATGTCATGTTGGAGCATTTGTTAAGTGACTCGTTCTGAGATGCATTGTTCTGCGTGAGGTAAATCTTGGCCACGCCGGTCGTCTGCGGTAAACTCAGTGCCGTCTCTCATCCCCACAGGCCTGGGCCGTGAGGGTATGTTTGGACTCCTCTGTGCGGCACTCATGGTGGTACAGTTTAAAAACATTGTACCAACTGGACAATTATTATCGTGATCTGAACCTACAACTATAAGTTTTGTTGTCCAAGGAACGGGCCTCTACTGGACAGTTGCCGTTTCTGTAGCTGCAGCACCAGTTTGTACATAAGACAGTGTCCAATTGAGAGGAGGCCATTCGCCCCATCGTGCTCATTTGGTGTCCATTAATCGCTGGGGAGTTTGTTCAGATTGTGACGCCTCTCTGTGTGAAGAAGTGTCTCCTGTTTTCTGTCTTGAATGCCTTGAAGCCCAATTTCCATTTGTGTCCCGGGTGCGTGTGTCCCTGCTGATCTGGAAAAGCTCCTCTGGTTTGATGTGGTCGATGCCTTTCATGATTTTGAAGATTTGATTCAAGTCCCCACGTAGTCTCCTCTGTTCCAGGGTGAAAAGGTTCAGGTCCTCAGTCTCTCAGTAGGACATTCCCTTCAGACCTGGAATGTCCGTGCTCTGGTTATTGATCCTCATCAGGTTGATCACTATATGTGCTGCTGCTGATAACGTTTATAACAACGCTGATCTGGATGGGACTGCAGGTTTGGCCAGAGTGGCTCCCCTTAACCGATTTATTCATTCATTTTCCTCTCACAAAGGAAAGTGGCCGGATCCTGCTCTAGTTTCCTTTATACAGGGGGGAGGGGAGCACAGGGATCGCATTACTGCCGATAAGGATGTGTGCATTAACGCTGATTTGATTTGATATAAGCAGATTAACGCCAGGGAACCAGGCTTTGTGCCGCGAGTCTCTGTGCTGGTCTGAATGGACATAGCCAGCTGAACTGATCTCAGGAAGGGGGTGGGAGGCCTGAGATATCTCTCTCTCTCTCTCTCTCTCTCTCTCTCTCTCTCTCTCTCTCTCTCTCTCTCTCTCTCTCTCTCTCTCTCCTAATTCAATTCAGTGTGTTATTGGCATGCCATATATGATGTATTGCCAAAGCATTGCACACCGAGATACAAATGATAAATTTAAACATGAATAATAATAATACTTCAGGGGGAATATAAATAATCAATACCAATAACAGTCATAAACAACAGTAGACAAACTGAAAAAAACGTATGGTGTGGATTGTTATATCGGTCGCGGTCCTGGTCAGGGAGTTCTGTGCGTCTGTGTCCACCTCTCCTGTCTCTGTGACCACACTGTCCTTTCGCTGTCCACCTCTCCTGTCTCTGTGTCCACAGCGCCACTCCTCTGTGTCCACCTGTCCTGTCTCACAGTGACCACAGCACCGGTCTCCTTTGTCCACCTCTCCTGTCTCTCAGTGACCACAGCACCACTCCTCTGTGTCCACCTCTCCTGTCTCTGTGACCACAGTGCTGCTCCTCTGTGTCCACCTCTCCTGTCTCTCAGTGACCACAGTAATTCAGCTCACTGAGTGAACCCTGACGGATGAGTACAGTGTGCTGTTTTCTAGGGAGCTGTTTCTTAGTGAATCTCTCTGCTGCTGTGCCTCCATCTCTCTCTCTTTCGCTTGCTCTCTCTGCCTCTTGCCCCCCTCCCTCGGCCAGGGGAGTGACATTTCTGAGCCCATTGATGTTGGCACCTGCGACCGAGAGAAGCAGGAAGGTGCTGTGTGCCGATTTTCATTAGGCTAATTGCTGATATTCAAAGAGCCCGTCATCGTTGTGCCAACGTCGCGGTCGCGGCCGGGGAGTGCGCCACGCCGCTGTTCTGGCCCGGTGTCAAGCCACAAAGACGGTTTGTTCTGCACACGCTCTTCAAACCCATCACAGGACTGAACCGGCCTCCTCTGCTCGCTCAGCTGGAGACGGCAGGCAGCTTTAAAAGTGAGCTCTTTCAATTAAATTCAAATGCAAATTAAAAATAAGAGGGGGTGGGGGGTGCGGAGACTCCTCTTAATTACCTCGTCTGCCGTGTTAAGGGTTTTGTCTTTTTTGTACAACCTCTCAGCGCAGCCCTGAGGAGAGATTACAGTTCCGCACCAGCCAGGAGAAAGAAATAGAAACGATCCCAAAACAAGGATTCAGAGCGGCTGCCAAGAACCGCCTGGTTAAGTCTGGATTAGCGTTTGTGAGGGGCTCGGGTGTACCAGTCTTGGAGGTTTATCCCCTAATACACTGAAAGAGCAGGTGGAGGCTGGTACCAGTCATTTCGCGCCCCTGGTTTGTTTATGCGTGTCCTGGTTTTCCGCCGGCTCGGTCATGCACAGAGCTGCGGGTTCAGGTTTTATTCGTGGTTGATATTTTATGTGAGTGTAGGAAGAAGCTAGCGTGGCCATGTTGACTGTGAAGAAAAACCGATTCGGTGCTCCAGTCGGTCGCTTAGTGTGTCAGTCAATGCGCCAGTCGTTCGCTAAGCGTGTCAATCGGTGCGCCGCTCGGTGAGTAAGTGTGTCAGTTGAAAAGGAGGAGATGTTTGGGTCCTGCCCTTATGTCTGAAGGGTGACTGAGGTGACGGTGGTAGCCTATATTGGCGAGTCAGGGTTTTAGTCGGCAAGTCTCTTCACCTGGAGGGGAGACGGCGGGCGTGGCAGCCCTGCAGTGACACAGACACCTATCAGGAGCTGCCAAAGCACACCTGGTCAATGCTCCCTCAGCAGCTTCGTCCTGAAACAGAACTGGGCTCTTAACCGAGATTCTGTGTCCCCCACCGTGAAAAGCAACAAATGAGCAATTAGCTGTGCTTCCTTAAAAACTAAATCTTTTAGTGTTGTGGCATTCTACCCCACCTCCCCCATTACCTCTCCTTCAGTCGAGGTCCTGCGCGCCCCCCTTGATTAATCCTTCTTCCTGCTGCCGTCACCGCTCTGCTCAGGAGACGGACGGCTGAGCTTGGCCTACTTTTCGTGTTTCTTACCTGCAAGTGATCGTGCAGCGGCAGCCAGCGCTTCTCTCTGGCCTTCCTTCGCTCGTGCACGTCAGCGTTTTGTAGGAACGTTAAATAACACGGCATTCCTCCTGACCGCCCCCCCCCCCTTGATTAAGGCCTGCGTCTCACTCCTTCTTCATTGACTTCTTGACTTTCCCCCCCAGTCTCTCCACATCCTCTCTGCGACTCTCCTGCCCTGTCCCGCGCTCTGGTATTTTTACAGGCTTCCTACTCTTTTGTCCTGCGGGGTTCCTCCTCATCCCTCCTCTTCCCTCCCTCCCTCGGCCCTGTACGAGAGGAAGTCCGCCCCGCCCCGTCAGCTTGGCCTCCCAGCCCTGTGCGTGGGAACCTTTCCCGAGGAGGGACAAGACCCTCTCGGGTGGGGGGGCAGCCTCCTCGGGAGAGTAGAGCACGGCTTCACAGGCTCGGGGGGGCTGGAACTGCCTCTCTCACTTCCTGAGCCACCGGAGCCGCAACAGAGGGGACCGAATGGGGGCTGGTGGTTTCCTTCCTGCCCCCCCGCGCTCGTCTCGGTCCCGAGTGTGAGTTCGTCCAGTCAGTCTACCCTGGGACCCTATAGTCTTACAGTGGTGTCCTGTGGGCTCAACATCAATATCAATATAAGTGATTGCTTCTGGGAAGATGTGCTGCCACGGAGGGACTGCCGGTGACGAGGAGTGATTGAAGTCTGTGCTCAGCCTCTCGAGTACAGATGTAGAGCGCTGTGCGTGCGTATGTGCGCGCGCACGTGTGTGTGTGTGCGTTTACTTCTCAGTGTCACTCCAGTCTCGGGGTGGGGGAGATTGCATACGTTCCAGGGCAGGGTGATGTCAGTCTCTTCACTTTGCGAGGAAATCAACGAGGGAGTGATCATGCCGTCGCTGTAATCGAATCGCACATGTTCCTGCCAGAGGTCAATGACTCATTTTCAGGTGGAAGACTAGATAATTGCAGCTCATCTGCAGGAGAGGGTTTTTGTGTGTGTGTGAGAATGTGTGAGTTTGTGTGTGTGTTTGAGAATGTCAGTGCAATAATGACAATAAACGGGTAGAGAAGCCCACACAGGGATTATCGACGTGTGCCAGGGGAGAGCTTAGCCCTTTGTGATGTAAATGGAAGCATCTTCAGCTGCGGTGAAGAGCTCTTCTCAGCACTACGGATGAAAAGCGCATTTCTGCAGGAACATATCACTATGCAGATGACTGGGAATGCAGAGCTGCGCACCGCTGGCTTTATTTACTCTATCCAGAAGGGATTGTTTGGTGTCCATTAATTACTGAATGATCCAAGGATCCTATCCAGTCTGATTTTGAATGACAGCATGAAAAAGATGAAATCATAATAATCCTGCTGTTAGTGTCATGATGACACTCCATGTCAGGTCTCATGGCAGGTGAGCGTGGCTGAGACACGGTTAAGTGTGATGGGCCTTTGGGTGACCTCTCAGATGGACCTCTGCCGAAGTGATGTCATCGTGAACCCGAAATAAACCAGTCTCCGCCAGCCCCCTCTCAATAAGCGCAGTTTGGCGATGGTGTCACTGGCACTCGCACTTGTTTATCCGATACATTATCTGGGGGCTGGGAGAGGTGATGTCAGCGCAGAGTGCAGGGCCGTCCCGGTGGAGTTGTGCCCCCCCGTAGGGATCTGGTGTCGGGTAACCAGGCGTGTGTGCGGTAAACGCACACGAGCATTGTTTACTGTAGTGACAAGAGCAAGATCAGTAACTGTGGTAATAAGTGACATTAGTCATTAATACTAGTACTAATAATGAATATAACATTCATAGTATACTAGTAGTAGTAATGGTAGTAATAACACCAGTAATGAAGATGTCTCCAGTTGGCCAACTAGGGCCGGTGGCGAGACGCTGTACACGAGAGGACACGGACAGTGTTTATCCATACGGGTGATTCCATGGATAACTCTCCCAGAACGTGTCACTTTGACCATTGACCTTTGACCCCCCTGAGAATCCTCATCTTTCTAGAGACACCCGCGTGTCTTTTCCTTTTGTTTGAACTTCATGGAGTCTATCTCTTGTGCCTGAAGGAGCTCTTGTGCCGTCCAGGAAGCTGCTGATCAATGGAAAACCATCTGTGCGTCTCTGTATGTGTGAGTGTCTTCATGTCTGTATGTGCGTGTGTTTGTGTCTGTACGTAAGTTCATGCCTTGGCCTGAGTGTGCGTGTGTGCCTGCCTGTGTGCCTGCCTGTGTGTCTGCATGCGCGTCTGCATGCGCGTCTGCATGCGCGTCTCCATGCATGTCCGTATCTGTGTGTGTGTGTGCTGAAGGGTATTTTTGATTCCCCCCCACACTGAAAGGCAGAATCTGAGTGGGCGAGACGCAGCGAGGAGAGGAGTTTTCCCACATGAGCTGAATATTTTACAACACAGAGAGATGGAGAGAGAGGGAGGGGGTGGCAGAGGCAGAGTGTGTGAGGGGGCAGGGTGAGCGCTGTGCGATGACATCACTGGCACTGCGCTGAGCCGTGCCACTGCAGGTTTGCTCGGATGCAGCGCTGGCGACGGGGCGGGGAGTGAGAGAGTGAGAGAGTGTATCCTCAGAGGACTGCAGTCTACAGGTCTACAGCTGCCTGGGGGGGGGAGGAAAAGAGAGAAGGAATTTCCCCCCCCTCTTTCCTCGTTGCTCGTGAAAAGGGAAGCTCTCTCTCTCTCTCGCGCTGTCTCTCTCTCTCTCGCTCTCTCTTTCACCACCCTTCCAGCAAATGGCTTTCCTGGTCCGTTGCTATGCCAACTGCCTGCAGCCGTGGTCCTCCGCTAAAGTAAGCGTGATAATGGAATTACTTTCGCACGGCTTTGCTTGTGTGAGAGGGTGTGATCGAGAGTGTGCGTGTCTGAGCGTGTGGGGCGGGGGTGTGTGTGTCTCTCTCTTGCATGTCTTCTCTCATTATTGCCAGCGTTAGGGGGGGTTGGGGATGGGGGGTGCTCGCACGCAGCATGGGCTCAGTGGGCAGCGGGGGCATCGGCAGCACTTGAAGGAGACATCTTTATCCTCCTGCTCTCTCGCTCGCTATTCGTTTCATACCTCCCCCCACCCCTCTCCTCTCCTCTTCTCTCCTCTCCCCTCCCCCCGGTTGCAAATTAAATGAGTGTTAGCGATCTCTGTCCGAACGCGGGAGTCTCAGACTAATCTCGTGCTGGATAAAGCCTTGTTCACAGTCTGCGTGTGTGTATGTGCGCGTGTGCCCGTGTTGCATGCGCGCGCTGGAGTGTGTGAGAGAGGGAGAGAGATTCAGAGTGCGGTCAGCCATTTTAGCTTTTTTTTTTTTTTCTCCTTCCACCTCTCTCCTCAGTGACAGTGACTAGAGACCCTAGTTCACATCTCTTGGATGCTCTGTATCGGTTTTATTTATTCATCTTCTGATCCTCCCCAAAATATGTGTCTCCCCCCTGGGGAGAGAGAGAGTAAAATGTCACAGTGGGCACGTTGGCAGCTCCCTCTCCTCCCGTCGTGCTTTTTGTGATGCGGCGGAGGCGGCCTCTGCTCGTGGGGGAGCGTTGTGCCGTGTCTGTGCGTGGAGCTCGGTGCTGCTTGGTGACACTGAGCCGCAGCTCTTCCTCTCCGCTGTAGACGGCAGCAGCCAGCCAGTGCGAGGAGACGCACACGGGGGAGAGAGACGGCTGCTCAGGATGTGCGAATTCAGCCTGACCTCCATTTTTTCATTATGAAACCATTAGCAATTACAGCCAGCCATGGAGTCATGGGGCCCCCAGATAAGATTCTTGTAAGTATTGAACTGCCGGCTTTATTTATGAGCCATTAATCTAACGAGGTGTTGTATTAAAAAAAGGAAAGGGGGTGTTGGGGGGAGTGCGTAACGCTTGGCGACTGACTCCTTCCCTCAGTTAGAGGATTAATTGATGACAGCTGAGCTGCAGGCAGGGTGTCAGCGCTGTGGCTGGGAGGAGGTCTGTTAGGACTGCCAGGCACTTGCCGCTGGACGTCCGGGGTTTTGCCGTGTTTTGTGGCCCTGAAGCGCCGGTGCGTTGGTATGCTCGTGGCAACGCCGTGCTTCTGGACTGAGTTGCCTCCATTTGTAAATGGACCAGTCCCCGCTTCTTGACACTGTGTGACGGAGGGGGTAATTGAAATGCATCCTGTTTCCCAGTCTACAAGTGAGTGAATGACAGGGAACGGGGATTGATGCGTCTCTGGGATGCAGGGCGTCCTAAACAGGCAGAATTGCAGCCCTCTTGTTTTTTAGCACAGCTTTCCTGAGTAAAATACTGTGTGTGTGTGTGTGTGTGTGTGTGTGTGCGTGAGTGTGTTAAATACACAAATACAATCCTAAATTACAGTTCTGACTAAAGGACATGTCATTTGAGCTTTTAGTGAAAGGGGAGTGTAGCAGAATATCTGTCAATGCGTAAGTGGCCGATCAGATGGGCAGATAGATAGTGTCAGATGTTAAGTCCAATAGATGCAGTAAATAGAGTAGATGGGCCGGACAGACTGGTATTAGGAGCATCTCCTGTGATACCTACGAGGCTGTGATGATTTGATGTTTGTCAGCCACGCTGTTGTCACAATAATCCCTCAGGACACACCGTTAATTTCCTGTCCTCAGACAGAACACGCAGGATTCTCACACAGCCCCCTCCCCCTCGAGTAGGCAATTTGTATTCTTTCTGCATCTGTACATCATCGGCGTGTTATTGCAGCCAGGTGCCGTCAGCACAGAGGGTTTATTCTCGCTGCCGATAAGACTTGGAACCCCAGCTAGGAAATCGGACAGGAAACGGGGCGGGGGGGGGGTTTGAAAGTGTGCAGATGTGGTGCCAGCAGTAGGATACACAGCCGAGAGATTTCAGGTGTAGCCGAGCGCTGCCGAAGGTTTCGGCTCTTTGGCACGTTGTAGTGGAATTTCGGTGTGAGTTCTTGGAGCTGTATTTTACCTTGCTGGTGTTCATTTCGACTCTCCTCAAAGCCCTGCTCTGGCTGGTCGGGTGCCTGTCCAGACTGTCCCGTGGATCCTGGGGGGCTCTCCCTGCGGTCGGCTGGAACTCGCAGGTGCCGGTGTAGCGCGGTGTCGGCCTGCAGGGTAGGCCTGTGTCGGCGCCCTGTGAGAGACGTGATGGAGGGGGGCACATAGAGGCCTTCTCGTCTCACCCGCGGTGGTCCGGGAGGGGAGAGCAGGATGCTGGGGCCAGGACCGTCCCCACACTGAGGGGCTCACGGACCTTCAGCCTCGGTCCCCTCCAGAGAGAAGGCTTTGTCAGTGCGCACAAGATGCCCCACAGACTGAGAGGCGTGCAGGAAGGAAGGCCGGGCTTCTGAGATGACATCTCACGCCCTCACAAAGATTACACACAGATAGGTTTCTGTCTTCGTATAGTTCTGTAATAATGCTATGGATTGTTATTGCTCTGTGGATATTAATCCTACAAGCCGATAGGGATCTTCCTCTGTGTGATAGTTGTTGTTAGTGGTTTCTGATGAGATAAGGAATTATCTTCTGAGCTGAAAAGCCATTAAAGGAAACCATGTGTTTCGAATGTCGCTGGAGAAGCACTGCGGGCCGATGGTGGGGATGCGCTGTTGCGTTGGGTTTCTCCAGGGCTGCAGAGCCCTCGTCGCTCCCGAATGAGGTCTGGCTTGGGCGACGGTTAAGACTCTCATTGAATGTGTCCTGTGGAGCACCTGATGCTCCACACGAAACATTTCCACCCGGACGTGTCCTCTCTCCATCTGCTCTGTGGATCTCCGTGCTCCCTGGTGCACTCCGCTGGGGTTCAACCGGTGAGAAACTGCTGGGAGACATGGCAGTGCGGGATGCCATGGCCAGGGTAGCGCAGGCATCGGGCCGGGTGCACTTTCTATATGTATATGATTATTTATATAAAGGTTGCCATATGTTTAATCCACCGTGGGTTGATCCATCCTATCCGATTAGAGATAGCGGACGGCTGGAGAGCTGAGATTGTGATGTTCGGTTTCCTTTCTCTGCCCCCGATCCTGTTCTGTTGTGGAAGTGTGTCAGAGAGGACAGCGCACCTCTGCGGTGATTACAGTGAGACCACATGCCCGTCCGGCCAGCTGGGCCGGACTCCAATACAAAGGGAGAAAGACGTTACCTGCCAGTGACTGTGCAGTGAAGTGTGCTGTATTGCAGTGGCCTATATTTCATTTTTTTCTATAGGCGATGTCTGCCTTTGTAGTTTCCATGCTGTGATTGTTTTAAACGACCCGGTACACGTGGCCACAGGCTTTTGCAGTGAATGGCGGCCTGTCTCAGTGATGTATGTACGGACGGGTTTATGCATCTTTCTGCTCCTCCACGCCGGCCCCCCGGGGACGAGGCTGGGGAATTGGGGTCCGCTCATGAAGATTAATCTATCTGGGGGGCTTCCTTTTCACAAGCGGTTAAGGCAGCACCGAGAGGTGAGGGTGGTGGCTTTTGATTGGCTGTGACAGAAGCAAAGAGGGGGCGAAGCGGCAGACAAATAAATAAATAAATACATTAATCCACTTGAACGAGCTCTCTTTTGGCTGCGGCCTTGGTCTGCGAGTGATTGACAGCTGGCCTAAATAGAAGTGACAGGACGGATCCTGCAGTGCAGATGCATCATTTATTGCCGAGGCCAGCGCCGCAGGGCCGGGCGGAGCGAGTGTGGTAGTGGGGCTGGGGCGCTGGGGAGGCGAGGGCATGCTGGGATGGCTTAGAGACGTGTCGTCGGGGTTTGGATAACCGTTCACAATGTCGGAGGCTTCTGTGAATGTTCTTGTCGCTGCAGAACGTCAAAGGTGCTCTTTAAATGCACTTAAAAAAAGCTCTCGAACCCTGGACTGTGCCCCGAGCGTTCTGGTACTACAGCTGACGGCCAGCTCAGGTGCTTCTTATCAATCAATCAATCTATCAATCGATCATTTGTATAGTGCCCTTCGCATGGTAGCCACAGAGAGCTTTACAGACTGGTAAACATACAACAAACGTACAGTAAAATAAAATTCATAAATACAATAAAATAAAATATAGACCTGTAAACATTTTACATGATCTAGAATAAAGTGGCAATAAGCTGACCACTTTTACATCAATCATTGGGGAGTTTGAACAGCAGAGTTTCGAACCCGGGATGTAATCTTTTGCTAGAACAATTTACTACGTGCGTCTTGAGTAGTTCATGCTACCAGAACTCATTAGCAGTAAAGCAGGTAATAATACCCACCGTGACCTTGCGAAGGATCTATTTTTGTTAGGCGTTTCTTTCACAAGTACCGCTGTGGCTCTGATGTTTATTTATAAACCACATGGCTGTTGTCCATCCCCCTCACACCGCTGGGCCCCCAGCACAGTTCAGCACAAGGCGCAGGGACTCGCCACTCCACACGCACGTGCAGACGAGCCGTTCTCAGGGATGTCGGCGGCATGCCTTTAGTGTGGGAGCTCACATCCCAATACAGTAGTCAACCCTGGAGCTGCACCAAAGGGTTTCGGTTGTAGTGCGAGAGTGTGGGTGTAGCAGGGGGAGAGTGACCGGGTGTTTGTGTGTGTGTATATATGTGAGAGTTTGTGTGCATCAGTGTGAGAGGGAGCGAGAGGGTGTGCTGTGAGGCTTTGTGCCGCACTCCTTGGTGAAGCTGGAAATTAGGTCAGGGAGAAAATAAGATGTTCAGTTTGGAACAGAAGAAGAATGAGAAGAAGAAAAGAAAAAAAAAAAAAAAAACATCCAGTCTATATCCTCATCCTTAGTCGATCCCCTGCTGGATGAAGGCCTCCCTCGATGCTTCCAGCAGCGCCTCAGTTCCCGTTCTCGCCTGTGGGCTGTATGGGCTGTAATGTGTCCTCTGGCCTTGGCCTGGGTGGTTGTTCTCCGGTGTGGTCCGAGAAGGGCTGAGATCTCGGCCGTCGTTCAGAGTCTCTCCAGGGCCTCCGCACTGTGAGTGGGTGAGAGTGCCAAGCGAGCTTCTCTAGGGTGTCCAGTGACTGAGAACTGTCTTCTCACAGCATTTCAGCCTGCTGGCCCGGTGTGGTTCTGGTTCCCCATTAGTCACAGGTTTTAGAGCTTGTAGAGCAGCAGACTCTGAGCCCCTGCATCCGAGTTCACTTGAATGTCTCCCGACAGTGCAGAGCTCTTGAGTGAACCTCACCAAACCTGCCGTTACCCTGTACTGTGCTGGCCGGACCCTGTCCACCCCGCGTCCGCACACCAGGCCCTGCGCAGAGCCACCTCTCCGGCTGATTGGTCTCTGGGTGCAAATTAGCTGGAGTAAATGGTATGCGGAGGTTAATGGATCCAGACATTTCATGGAGCCGTGTGTGTGGCTGCAAGGCTTCCTCCCGGGACGCGTGTGATGGCGTGGCGTGTCTCGGAGACGGGGTCTACCCCACAGAGACTCGGATTAGCAGACTGTAATGTGCCGGGCCTCAGCTGACAGAGCCGTATCTGTGTTTCAGCCGGCCAGTACGCAGTCAATGACAGCCCGCCTGTAATAATACAATCTAATTATAGATGAACGACCAGACTGTCAGCTCTATGAATATCTTAATAGACTCTCTGGATGGCAGGTTTAATGTGGCAGGCATTCATCATGTTTTCATACAGATACAGCCATCGTAGACGCGCACTCAGCGTCCATTGAAGTCCTTTACAGTTGTAGTGTTCTGTGTTTTTCCACTGAGCTGAACACATTGACTGGATACAAAACCATCGCACAACCGCAGTCGGCCGACCTCTCCTCCGCAAACATCGAGCGCAGATGAAATCAGTGGGTGAGTCGGTCAGTGTGTCAGTCAGTCAGTCAGTCAGTGAGCTGGTGTATTAGTCAGTTAGTCCGTTATTGTATCAATCAGTCAGTTCTTGATGATACTTTTGATCAGTCCACAACAAAGTATTGTGCTGAGCTGTCTTCTGCAGTGCTGTGATGTTTACAGCCTCTTAGTATTGTGTGGTAGGAGATGCGCGGCGCTGTGTGGTAGGAGATGTTCTCATCTGGAGGAGGCAGACATCAGTGGGACCAGACTGTTCTTTCCCAGACTGCTTCATTCGCCTCCCCTGTGTAATTCGGATCATGGTATCGTTGTGTTGTAGCCCATCAGTGCATTCTTCATATTTTGCATTTATTCTTTGATAGTGTTAATTGCCTTCCAGTGTAACAGTTTTTTGTTGTTTTCGTTTTTTTTTTTTTCTCAGTCATTATAGCATTCTTTTGCATATTCATGAGCTATTACAGCCTGCAAACGTGAATATCTTAACGAGGCTGGCGCAGAGAGGGTGGCAATTGATTCGTGTGGCCTAGGTTTGATTTCCACTGATGGGTTTATTTGCAAGGAATGCTAAAGACGCTCCTATTGTACTCTCAAACCTTTTGTTATTTTTTTTATTCTGGTTTTACCGTCACTGTGTCTGTAAAATACATCTTCCTCCTCTACACATGGGGCGAGCTTCACGGTCTCCATTCCTCGTGGGCCGTTTTATCCCCCGGTGTCGGCAGCCACCGGAGAATCGCTGCCATCTCCAGCTAATCAGGACTGGAAAAGCGTGGTGTTGTGATACTCCGAGGCAGCTTCTCTCAATGCTGTGCGTCGGCAGGGTCCTGGTTTTATTATTCACCTGGGATTTGAGCTACTGACGTATTTGTGTATCTGTATTGTGTAGCGCTGATTGCCGGGATGTTTACCTATATATAGTGTGATATACCGGAGATGTGCGTGGTGGTGTGGTGTCGGCATCTCCGTGCTTTATTGCCCCCAAAGATGATTTGTGTCTGGGCCGGGGAGGGAGGACTGGAGAAGTGTTTGCCTCTGCTGGACTGCTGCACTGGATTAAAGCTATAGTGGCTCATTTCTCCCAGGCAGGGTTATATTATTATTATTCCACAGTTGTGTGTTTGTAGTAGATGTGTCGTCCTGTCAGTGTGACTCGACGGCACACGGCACCACACCCACCTGCCAGCATTGCTCTCGAGTTCTCTGTGTTATTGACTGATGGCTTGATTGATTGATTTCTGTATTTAAACTGTGCCAGGCTTCGTGCCAGGGTGGAGGCAGGTGGGCGGACAGCGCTCGAGCGCTGGTGCTAATTCTGTGAGAAGAACAATGCTGTCAGATTTGGATGCAGGGGTCGCATATTCACCCTACATTTTATGGGTCAAACCAAAATCCCAGTTTTGCCATGCCGTGTGACTTATTACTCATAGTGCACAGTGTTTCCCCCAGAAAATAACATGGCAGTGTGATGGGGGAGCGAGAGTGAACCGTGCCTGAATATAGCTGCAGGAAACTGATGTATACAGGATGTTGATTTTATGTACCAGTAGACAGAAAATTCCTTTATTTTTACTACTTTTTTGGTAGACAGGGCTTCTGTAGGAAATGCAGCTCTCTGTGTTTCCACGTCTGCTCTTCCCACAAGGGATGCTGAGAGAGGAAGGTTTTTAATTAAGCAGCTTTAATTGTCTCTCACTTGATTACCACTTGGAGAGCGGATACAGCCGGGTGACTGTTTTGGGCTGAGGAACGTGCTGCCGCCGCGTGCGTCTGCTCTCTATATTCGCCGCTGTTTGAGGTGGATAGGTTGACCGATTCAATGTCCAAAAACATTTTGAGTGGTTTTCATTTTGTTTAAAAGAATAAGTCGGACGCGTGGGGGAATCAAAACGCTTCACTCTGATAATTGTGCGGGACGAGTAATTCCCAGTCTCGTGCTGCTCCGTACGGGCCCTCCCGGGGCTCCTTGTGTTTGTTGACGCTCTGGGCGGACGGTCCTTCTGGGGGTCCGTTCAGATGGCTGTGTGTTCGGCGCTGTGTTCGGAGTGTGTGCTAACTCGCTGTGCTGCGCGTGTCTGTACCGTGCTATACTGTTGTGTAATACTGTCTCGTACTGTTCTGTGCTACACTAACTGTAGTGTGCAGTCTGTGTTGTGTTGTGTGTGTCTGTGCGCTCTCTCACTGCGCTGTGCTGCCCGTGGCTGATGGTGTGTCGTTTGGTTTGCCGCAGCTTCCCGCAGACTTTACCAAGATCCACCTCACAGACAGCCTGCACCCACAGGTGACCCACGTCTCCTCCAGCCACTCAGGATGTAGCATCACCAGTGACTCGGGGAGCAGCAGCCTGTCAGACATCTACCAGGTGAGCTCGTCTGACCGCATCTGCGCCTGCTCCACGCCTACTCTACACCTGTCTTACTCTATTCCTACTCTAAACTACGCCTACTCTAGGCTACTGAACTCCTACTACTCTACCCTACTCTGCTCTATAGAAGACCTACTCTACTCTGTCAAGCTGCTACTCAGGTTCCACTCTGTTTCCAAATGCTGTGTACATTCAGATTCCCTTTGTATCAACTCATGAAATGCGACTCCCTGCCAGTACTCGGCTGTTCCTCCAAGGCTCTGCGCTGCCGGGCCGTGGGGCTGTGAGGAAGTGGTGTCTAGATCAGAACCCAGAGCTCCACGTCGCACTGAAGAAGACGGGAGCTGCTCCGCCCACAGGGCCGGCTGGCATTAACACAGCGCTGGTGTTGAATGATTCTAGTGTTTGGTCTAGCTAATTAATCGGTGTATTGACTGCAGTGTCCTGGGGGGGCTAGTTCGGAGCCTGTGAGACCCTGTAACACGCGAGAGAGACCCAAGGATTCAGGGACATTGAGCAGAGGTGCGCAGGGGCTGCGCAAGGACGGTGGTGCAGGCTTGGTGTGTCAGACGTGTGTGCATGGCTCTGCTCGGTACTGACTGCTGTCCAGGCAGTCAAAATAAAAATATCAGTGTCTGTGATGAGCGCAGGGACTCCAATGTGTGTTTCAGAGGAACTTGGGTCTAGTTTGCTCTTGAGGAGTGTTCAGTCTTCAGGAGTGTGTCCAGTATGTCAATTATTAATATATCAGTTTTATTTCTAATGGAAAATCTTGGGAAACCTGGGAAAACAGATGCACAGTCAAAAGATTGTTGCCTGCTTCACGTCTGGACTCCAGAGTCTTGCAGGTGTTTGTTATTGGGACGTGAGGGCATCGAAGTGGGGTTTGAAGTGAAACTGGGTGCAGGAGAAACCCTTCTGTGGAACGACATGATCCCGCCCCAGTCCCAGCCATTTCAAATTCACTGTCTCGTCTAGCCTTTCCGTGCCTTTGTTTTATGTGTGTATATATTTATTTTCCATCCTGGTACCCGGTTCTCTTCCAATGGCTGTCGGCACCGATCCCAGAATAGCACCGCTGAATTATTAATGGGCCGGTCTGTGCGCCGTGATGCACGTTAAGATCATCCCTCCAGGGCGAGGAAGAGGCGTAAGAAACTATAGGGCTCTGTGTGATGGAGGTGCTTTAACACTTGCCCCCCCATTGCTTCGCTGCACTAATTAATTTGAGTCAGTGTGAGAAACACTGCGTTGTCTTCACTGTGATCCGGATCCTTTTCACACTCGCTCTCTCTCTTTCGCTCTCTCTCTCTCGCTGCACTTGGCACATTTTAGACGCATTTCTTTGTAGTCTGGTCCCCATATTTCAAATAAGAGTTACTGTAGAAGAAGGACAAAGGAAGGGGAGAGTAAGTAAAGCGCATCGTCCGTGGACTCAGGCCAAGGCTTCGGATGTGTGTGTGTGTGTGTGTGTGTGAAAAGTGAAAAGTTCAGGTGAAAAAAGGCTCCCCACCCCCCGGTGTCCTCTTTGAGTCTCTAATGTCTCCGTCAGATTGTCAGAGTGCTCGTGTGATGTGACGCTTGACTGGCGCGAGTCGGACACGGGCACTGAATCATTCATGTTTTTTAGTTTTTTATAAGCTTGTCATTGAAAGAGGAAAGACCATTTCATTTTCTTCTTGTACTTGCCTGGCAGTGAACATCAGGAGGCTCTGGTACCGAACCGCTCTGCCCTTTCCGGAGGCACCGCATCCGTCTGAGCGCCTCAGCTGAAGGATAGCGATTAGCGGCAGCGGGATATTCACACGCCCCCTCTCAGTTTAGCTCTGGATGATTTGTCTGGTTTCTTATTAGTGTGTGTTGCGGGTCTAGCTTTCTATTTGAGTGCCCTTTCACTCGTCTCTCATCTCTCCTGTCCTCCTCTGCCTTGCCTCCTGCCCTCTTCTCTTCTGCTCTCTCTCTATCTTCTGTCCTTCTCTCCTCCTCTTCCCTCTCTCCCTGCTCAGGGGGATTTGGCAGCTCCTGTGTTGGCAGCCTGAGCCCAAAGTAATGTAGCGGCATACGGTCCCCCCTGTCTGACGCGTTCTGTTGGTTTAACCCAGGGCCGCTGTCCTGTGGTTCAGCCCAGACTCTGATCCTTCCCTCGCTGTGATCCCGGCTGTATTTTAATAAGACACTCATGGTGTCACACATCCCACCAAGGAGAATGTGGCTCCTTTCTCTTGTCACAGTGTGTTGCAGAGACAGCGTTTCCCCTTCAGGTTCACTTTGACGTCCATCTACTTTTTTTTTAATACCTTTTTTTATATTATCATCATGATTGGTCCAGACTCTGTGTGATGTTTGTTGGCGAAAGCCCGGCTTCTCACAGGTGCAGAGAAATCAGGTTGTCCTACCCTTACTGACTGCTCTCCTCCTTTCCTCCTTTCTCTCCTTCTCCTCTCTCCTCACTCCGCCCCCCCCAGGCCACAGAGAGCGAGGCCGGGGACATGGACTTGAGCGGGCTGCCGGAGACCGCGGTGGACTCCGAGGAGGACGACGACGAGGAGGACATCGAGAGAGCCTCCGACCCGCTCATGAGCAGAGACATCGTCCGTGACTGTCTGGAGAAGGACCCCATGGACCGCACGGACGACGACATCGGTGAGCTGGCGGGACGGGACGGGGCGGGGCTGGTCCCCAGCAGAGAGACGTCTCTGAGCGGTCTCTCATTCCCCTGGGTGGTGGACAGCTGCTGCAGACCGCGCTTCCTGTCGTCCCACTCTTATATCGGGTTTAAAAGCACAGTTCTGTCGAGTGTAAAAAGGGCTGCTTTGTCTTGATAAGCTCTTTTGAAAACGCACGCCTCCTCTCCCTCCCTGCCTGTGAATGCACAGCGGCCTGTGAACACTGCCCCGTTTGAATCCGCTGGTTCGTTTATGTATTAGTTCAGTCTAATCTGTGCAGCTGCGGAGAGATGCGCGATTGTTCCGGGGAGGAAGCGCGTCCGCCTCGTTAGCGTCTCGGTGAAAGGACGGCGGCCCGGCCGGTTACTCGGGGACGGGCACTGTGTGCCGTCAGTGTGGTGTCTTGGCCGGGACGCCTTGTTCATCTCGTCCCTGCTTCACATCTGCAGACAGCGGCTCTTTGTCCTGCACGGGCAGCCGGAGAAAAGAGTAGAAAGCAGCCCTGATCCTCCCAGACTGCAGTTTATCTGTGGAAGGTGATGCTGTAATATTGACATAGATTTACATAGTGACTGACGGACGCCCTGACTGACGGGCATGGATGCATACTGAGCAATCTGCATTATTGAACCGACGCCGGAGCTCCTTGGCTGCACGTGATTTCAATCAGCGCCGGAGCCGCTGTTCTGGTTTGCGGTGCCTCGCCCGTCTGGGCTCGTCAGTCAGCTTCTGTCATGCAGCCTGTAACGCCTGCACCTTCGCCCTTCGCTCGGTAATGCTTCTCGATCGAGGGATTTCTACGCCTGTAGATCAGCATTGAGGCACATCAAGATGGAGACATTGTAGATACTGTATTATTTTTATCAATTTTTCATGACTGGTTTTCTGTGGTTCATGTCTGTCAGGTTCTGTGTGCAGGCACGCGAGTGACCATCCCCTGGTCCATTGGTCATGTTTACTGAGTAGCCAGTGTTGGTAATAAAAAAGTGATTCACCTTTTCTCCATCTCTCTCCTCTCTCTCTCTCAGAACAATTGCTGGAGTTCATGCACCAGCTGCCGGCCTTCGCGAACATGACGATGTCAGTGCGCCGGGAGCTGTGTGCCGTCATGGTGTTCGCGGTGGTGGAGCGCGCCGGGACCACGGTGCTCAATGACGGAGAGGAGGTCAGGTTTCTTGTTCCTCGATGTGTCTTTAATGGCACCGCACTGTTAAACGCTCCATGGCCGACACTTGTGTTGGGGTTCGTGACTCCCTAGATCTTGCTCCCGTACAAAAACACAAAACAACATCTCTGCTGCTGATGATGATGTAAATATTACTGCCAATAATAATGACATCACTCCTGCTCATTATAATAAACGTGTCCCGTCCATGCCGTGTGCGGAGCTGAGCGCAGGGTTGTGGGTGCGGTGCGCTGCGCTGCGTGTTGCTGGTGTGTGGCTGTGCCGCTGACCCGTGTCGTTGCCCTGCAGCTGGACTCCTGGTCGGTGATCCTGAACGGCTCGGTGGAGGTGACCTACCCCGACGGGCGTACAGAGATCCTGTGCATGGGCAACAGCTTTGGGGTCTCCCCCACCATGGACAAAGAGTACATGAAGGGAGTGATGAAGACCAAGGTGGACGACTGCCAGGTGGGGGTCTCTCTCTCTCTCTCTCTGTGTCCCCGTTTCTCCATCTCTCTTGGTCCCCATGGTCTTTCTCTCTCTCTGACTCTCGGTCCCTCTGTCTCTGTCCTGTAGTTTGTGTGTATAGCCCAGCAGGACTACTGCTGCATCCTGAACCAGGTGGAGAAGAACATGCAGAAGGTGGAGGAGGAGGGCGAGATCGTCATGGTCAAGGAGCACCGCGAGCTGGACCGCACGGGGACGCGCAAGGGCCACATCGTCATCAAGGTGGGGCCCCTGGGCCTGTGGGAGCGAGAGGATGGGTTATGTTTTTGAACTATGTATTGGTCTTTAAAGTACAAATGTGATGATAAGACACTGTATTATAGTATTGTGTGAGTGGGGGGCAGTGTGCTTGTGTCTCTGTGCGTTTTCAGTGTCATGGCTGTCTCCCCAGGGCACGACGGAGCGGCTGACGATGCACCTGGTGGAGGAGCACTCGGTGGTCGATCCCACCTTTATCGAGGACTTCCTGCTCACCTACAGGACCTTCCTCTCCAGCCCCATGATCGTGGGCAAGAGGCTGCTGGAGTGGTTCAACGACCCGAGCCTCAGGGATAAGGTACGGAGCCCCTGTGCGACGTTGGATACGGGGCCACGCCCTCGTCCAGTCAGATCAAACGCAGGACTGCCGCCCCTGCCTCTCTAACCATGTGCGCTTATGCGTCCTGTGCAGGTGACGCGGGTCGTGCTGCTGTGGGTGAACAACCACTTCAACGATTTCGAGGGGGACCCCGCCATGACCCACTTCCTGGAGGAGTTTGAGAACAACCTGGAGAGAGAGGTGGGCTGAGCTTCACAGAGGAGCCTCGGCCATGTTGAGGGGCTTGTATGATGTGAACACATAATAAATGGCAGCCATGTTCATACAAGTACTGCCCTTCTGGCACCAATTGTGGTCTCTCTTTATTGGCCACCGTCCCTGAGCCCCCTCGAGGCGTTTGGTTGGCTGGTGTTACTGGGCTGTGGTGCCAAAGCCAATGGACTCATCACATCGTCTGGGGGAGTGGTCTTCTCTGAGGGTTGACGCGCCACTCCGTCTCTTTCCTCCACAGAAAATGTGCGGCCACCTCAGACTGTTAAACATCGCCTGTGCTGCTAAGGCCAAGCTGCGCCTCGTCACGCTGACCAAGCCCTCGCGGGAGGCGCCGCTGCCCTTCACCCTGCTGGGCGGCTCCGAGAAGGGCTTCCGCATCTTCATTGACAGCGTGGAGGTCGGCAGCAAGGCCTCGGAGGCGGGGCTGAAGCGCGGAGACCAGGTGAGAGCAGGGCCGGGGTTTGAGCCCGGGGTTCTTTCGGCTCCGGCAGTGGATTGCAGCAGCAATAATAATAATGAACCCCCCACGACTATTGTTCGAGGTGACTCGGTGTCTGACCGGCTCGTTGTGGGTCTCTGTCCTGTCCAGATACTGGAGGTCAATGGGCAGAACTTCGAGAACGTCCCGCTGTCGAAAGCCACCGAGATCTTGAAGAACAACACTCACCTGTCTATCACTGTGAAAACCAACTTATTAGGTGAGTGTAAACAACTCTGTACGTGTCCACAGATGCTCACACACTGACACACACAGACTCAGACACCTCTTTCCTCTCCACACGTCTGCGGTTTCATCCCTGCTGTTTCGATCCTCCCCTCCAGTATTCAAGGAGCTGCTGGCCCGGCCGGCGGAGGCCAAGAAGAACGGGGCGCCGCACCTGCCCAAGATCGGAGACATCAAGAAGGCCAGCCGCTACTCCATCCCTGACCTGGCAGTGGATGTGGAGCAGGTCATGGGGCTGGACAAGGCCAGCAAGAAGGGCAAGGCCAACACAGTGGGCGGCCGCAACAAGCTGAAGAAGATCCTCGACAAGACCCGCATCAGCATCCTGCCCCAGAAGCCCTACAAGTGAGTCTGCGTGTGCGCGAGTCTGCAAGTCTGCGTGTGTGAGAGTGTGTGAGATGCCCTGATGTTTGTTAGTTCTATATATATCCCCCCGGTTAGAATAAAGTGCCGTTTTTAATCCCATGACAGGTGAACAGGCATGTGTGTGTCCTGCACTAAGGTGCTCATACCTGGGCTAGAACCTGATCTCTCCGAGGGGACCGCGTGGGCTGACCCCTCGTGTCAGGTCACCAGCTCCGCTCTGCACCCCCACGCCTGATCACGCGTCACTCTTGTTTCCCGAGACCTGCGCATCTGACCTAGATATGCGAGATCTGTACACACGACGCTGCGCCATCACAAACGTACTCCCCCACACACAGCATTAATCTCGTTACGCTCCAGATGTGCGCAATGCAGGACGTGGTGGTCCGATGTGCTGTAATCCTGCTTAAAGCTGCAGAGCTCAGGCTACTGTGCTTCGGTGCAGACACACGCTCACACAGACGCACACGTTAAGCCCATAGATATATATGCATGATATGTGGTGTGCTTATGGCATAATCCAGATAAAAGCTGAAGGAGTCAGTGCAGTATCCTTGTCTTATGCACACACACACTCATACTCTCTCTCTCTCACACACACACACAGTGTTAAAGCCGCTCGCTGTGAAATGTGTGCATTTGTGTGTGGTTGGCACACTGGTGAAGCTGAAGGGGCCAGAACTCATCCTCTCCTCGACCAACCATATCACAGGGCCTGATGCCCATCCCCTGTTTCCACTCACCGCTGAGGGGGCCGGGTGGACTGACTTTGCACTCCCCCTCTCACGCCTCCTCTCTGTGCTTCCCCCCCGCAGCGACGTGGGTATCGGCCAGTCCCAGGACGACAGCATCGTGGGGCTGCGGCAGTCCAAGCACATCCCCCCCGCCCTGCCGGTCAGCGGCACCCTCTCCTCCAGCAACCCCGACCTGCTGCAGTCGCACCACCGCATCCTGGACTTCAACAACGCGCCAGGTGAGGGGTGGGGAGAGGGAGGGGAGGGATACATGGAGAGGTTGAAGGATGGAGAGAGGGATGGAGGGGAGGGAGGGAGGGAGACATGGAGAGGTGGAAGGATGGAGAGAGGGTGGGGGAGGGATGGAGAGGGTGGGGGAGGGATGGAGAGGGTGGGGAGGGATGGAGAAAGGGGTAGGGAAGGAGGTATGAAGGTGGGAGAGACAGAGAGACGGACAGGAGCACAGGCCACGCCCTTCCTGTCGGTGGCAGGTGTCCGGGCTGGAGCCGAGGATCCGAGGAGACGTACCGATGTCATCGAATGTGAAATAAAAACGGATCTGTACTGACAGTGTGAGACTAAAGCAGTGAGATCATGTTAATGGCTCGTGATTTCTGCTCTAAAGTGTGTGTCTCTCCTCTTTGCAGCCCCGGGCAGTTGTAGTGAGTATCTGAGCTCTGTCCTCTCCTCTGGGTGTCTGTGCGCTGCTCTAAAGCCAAGCTCTTTCCTCTGTCTGGGTGGCACCAGGGCGGCACTGTGAATCATGGGCGTCTTTGGGGTTTTGGGGTTTTCAGTCCAGTCGTGAATGCCTGCACCCTCTTCCCTGTTGGGAGCTCTCTGTGATGTAGAGTTGCCCGATTCCTCCGCTCGGATGTGGCTCAACCTGTGTAATGTTGCCCCATTCGAACTCTACAACTGGGAGCAACCACAGAGATGCCAAGCTTACACACACAAACTCGGTCCACTTTTATTCAGCGATAATCTGAATCGGTGTCGAGGAAAACCCTTCAGTTTAGCATTAGTCCTGTCCCGGTCTCACAGGAGAAGAGACTTCCAGAAAGCAAAGTGAATCCACACACACACACACACACACACACACACACACACACACACACACACACCCACGTCTGAGTGGGTCCTGTCCCTCAGCAGAACTTCAGGACGCCGTTTTGAGCGCCCTCCCCATTGTGGCCGTCAGACAGCACTGAACAACGGTCTCGGATGACAGTCGAGGTGTCCGTGTTGCACTTCTTGCCATTTTTGAGCTGGTCTCTTCTCCCCACCATGATAGAACATCCCCTAGTCATGAACTATTTTTTAGACATCAAGCTGCTCCCTATAATTATTTAACCTGCAGGCTTCCGTAGAGTAAGGCTGTGCTGTTGACAGGAAGTGAGCTGCATTGTGGGAGCGCTTTTTCCCCGGGCGTGTTGGGACGCTCTGCTCCACCGGAGCAGCGTGGTTCTGTGTTCTGCCCGGGGGCTGTGG
The DNA here is from genome assembly GCF_036373705.1 of Amia ocellicauda. Lineage (NCBI taxonomy): Eukaryota > Metazoa > Chordata > Actinopteri > Amiiformes > Amiidae > Amia > Amia ocellicauda. The sequence continues at coordinate 1,293,735 of NC_089861.1, forward strand.
CAGCGGCCTTGCCAGGTGATGTTCGCTCTGCAGTGGGGAGGGCACAGATATGGGTCAGAGTGTAACTGCTTGAGTTGGAGGGTGGAGTGTAGAAAACTGAATCGTGTGAAAATGAGAGAAGCTGGAGGAGATTGTTTTAATGGGAGTTTTGAAAAGCATGTGAGATTGTGCAAGAAGTGTGCATCTGTGTTGCACGCCGTTGTCGTTCATAATTGCTGCTGAAATCCACAGCCCCAGCTTCCTGATTATTTGATTTGTTTTTCCGCTGCCTGATTGTGCCGCGAAGCAGAATCCTTGACGATGATCTAAACCTTCTGGCTTTTTGCCTGTCAGTCATTCAGGGCGTCATCTGATTGTCCAAAAACATTTGATCTTTCTGATCCAGCACGAGAAATGTACACGAGCCTGTGCTACATGTTCCAATCAATCGCTTTGCTGCTTTTGTGCTTTTCTCTTATTTGGGGAGAAACACTTACACAAGCACAATTGAGATAAGCTCTCATTCTCATACACTCATTTGCACACACTCACACGTTAACATCCACTCAAACACATGCTCACACTCACTCACTCACTCACTCACTCACTCTCCCACCCATCCTCCCCCTGCCATCACTCACTTCTCTCCTCCCCCTCTCTCCTCCTCCCTCGGTCCCTCTCTCCCCCTTCCCCGTTAGACCTGCCAGACCAGGTCCTGCGCGTCTTCAAGGCCGACCAGCAGAGCCGCTACATCATGATCAGCAAGGACACCACGGCCAAGGAGGTGGTGGTCCAGGCCATCCGCGAGTTCGCGCTGACCGCAGCGCCCGACGCCTACTCCCTGTGTGAGGTGTCCGTCACCCCCGAGGGCGTCATCAAGCAGCGCCGGCTGCCCGACCAGCTCTCCAAACTGGCCGACCGCATCCAGCTCAGCGGGAGGTGAGTCCAGGCCCGGCCCGGCTTTCCACCGGCCTGACTGTATGCCTGTCTGGGCCTTTGTGTCGTCGGCTTCCCGGGGCAGTGAGAGATCACAGTGCCCTCTGGTGTGTGTAGCAAGCATTGGCAGATCGTTTCTTGTCTGGGTTTGTGTAAGTCCCCTGTGATGGACGCACTTAAATGTCTGCCACAATGAAGAGAGGTGTGTCTGTGTGTAAAATAAAACATATTTTGCCCACATATATAAGTATATACATCTATACATTGTATAAAAAATATATACACACCCATTCCCAGACAGATTTCACTCCGTCTGTCCTCCAGGGGACATCCAGCCCTTCTGTCTTGGTTTAATGTCTGTTAACGCTGCTCTGTCCGTCTCGGTGTCTCTCTCTCTCTGTCCGTCCGTCTCGGTGTCTCGTCTCAACGTCTCCCCCTGCCCTGTCCCCCGGTCCAGGTACTACCTGAAGAACAATATGGAGACAGAGACGCTGTGCTCGGACGAGGATGCGCAGGACCTGCTGCGCGAGAGCCAGATCAGCCTGCTGCAGCTCAGCACGGTGGAGGTGGCCACCCAGCTGTCCATGCGCAACTTTGAGCTGTTCTGCGGCATCGAGCCCACGGAGTACATTGACGACCTGTTCAAGATCAAGTCCAAGACGGGCGCGGCCAACCTGAAGAAGTTCGAGGAGGTCATCAACCAGGAGACCTTCTGGGTGGCGTCGGAGATCGTGCGGGAGCAGAACCAGCTGAAGAGGATGAAGATCATCAAGCACTTCATCAAGATCGCGCTGCACTGCCGCGAGTGCAAGAATTTCAACTCCATGTTCGCCATCATCAGGTAATGGGGGGAGATTGGCGTGATTAGCTGCTCGGTTCATTCGTGAGATGGGCAGCTAAACCTTGGGTCCCTCGACTGTGGTGTGGTGTGGTGTAATGTATAGGCCGTGTGGTGTGGTGTGGTATCGTGTATAGGCGGTGTGGTGTGGTGTATAGGCAGTGTGGTGTATGAGATGATGGTTTGTCTGGCAGTGGGCTGAACCTGGCCCCGGTGTCGCGGCTGCGCGGGACGTGGGAGAAGCTGCCCAGCAAGTACGAGAAGCTCTTCCAGGACCTGCAGGACCTCTTCGACCCGTCCCGCAACATGGCCAAGTACCGCAACGTCCTCAACAGCCAGACCCTGCAGCCGCCCATCATCCCCCTGTTCCCGGTGATCAAGAAGGACCTCACCTTCCTCCACGAAGGTGAGCGGTGGGGGCCGGCGTGGAGGGGCGGGGTGCGGCGCCAGGGTCCGGGCCCGCGATAGCGTTGGGTGAGCACTAGAGGTGGACGTGGCCGGTTTTTATTTTGATCGTGTCTCCCTCCTCCCCCCAGGCAACGACTCCAAGGTGGACGGCCTGGTCAACTTCGAGAAGCTGCGCATGATCGCCAAGGAGATCAGGCACGTGGGCCGCATGGCCTCCATCAACATGGACCCGGCGCTGATGTTCAGGACGAGGTAGGAGGCTCGGTCCCGGCGTTTTGAGTGGGCCCACGCGTGTGTCGGGCCGGGGGGGCGTCTCTGTCCCCTTGGCATCACGTGTGCGGAGTTTACACTCTGAGATGATGAGAGAAGAGAGAGAGACCGTTTTAGTTGCCAGTGATGAGAACAGGTTCCCGACACTAGATTAACGCGTCCTTTGATGAAAGATGTACTTTTTTCTCTCATTTTATTTCTAACTTTGGTGGAAATCCCCAGATGCACACTTTGTCTCGCAGGTTCGCCAGTTTTCCCTCTAAACCCCCTAAACATGGGGGCCTCAGTGAGCATTGATAGTCTTATTTTATTTGTATGTCCCGTGTTTCTCTGTGTGCTTGACGCTGGCGAAAGCTCTTCCTTGGTGGTGGATCATCACGCTTCCCTCACTCCTCCCTCTCGTACATCCATCGCCGCAGGCCTCTCGGAGTTAGTGTCTGGTGTTAGAGTACTGTGATCCTAGGCTGCATGTGATGTGCGTGTGAGGTGCGTGTCTGCGATTCGGGTGACTTCTCATCGGGGGATCTGGTCTCTCCTGTCTAAGCTTGTCTCTCTTCTCTCTGTCTCTCTTCCTCCTGTGCCCATGCTTCTCTGTTCATGGTTCTCACTCACACAGGAAGAAGAAGTGGAGGAGTCTGGGGTAAGTGTGGCGCTTCTCTCCCGGCGCCCCTTTTTTCTGTTCCGCTCATTTTGCATCGTGTGTGTCGCTCCGTTCGTTTGCTCTCCCTCATTCTGCCTCTTAATTTTTCTGACGCTTCCGGCTATTGATTAATTTACATTTATTATTTGTATTGATTTGATTTGGATTTCATTTTTTAACCCGCTTCTGCTCCCGCCAAAAAGACAAAGACTGCAACAACGTATTTACTGGAGAAGTGAGTGAAACTGGTACTCTTGCTACTGCAGGGCGTTTGCCGGCCACACGTGTGTCCAGCGCGAGTTCCCCACTCGCTTCTGGGTCACGCAGCTTGTGAGCAAAATCAAGCCCGCCGCCAAGCTACATACATGCTCTGTGTATGTTGACCTCACTAGGGCGGGGGGTGGGAGTCTACAGCATCCATTAAACACTAACCCTCAGTCCTGCTGAGAATCATTAAACCTGGCCCTTGACTCCATACCAGCTCATCTCAATTGAACCAGTTTAATCTCTAACACCCTGCACTGCGTCCCGTGACCCCCCGGCCACGCCCCCGGCCATGCCCCGTCCTCCATGTTCCCACAGACCTGCTCCATCGGCCTTTAACCCTTCATTAACTTCATTTTGGTGGGGGGGGTGGGGCTTCTACACAACACCCACAGACCTCCGACACGCTCTCTGCCACAACACGGGACAGCCAACGTGGTTATTAAGGACTAGCTTTCCTCAGTCACTTCTTGAATAAGAACGGGGTTGTCTGGACACAAGGGGGGGCCTCCCAGTCAAAATAATGTATTATTAAAATCCACCCCCACCACCAGTGACGCCACTGAAGATGGAGAATGGCACTCGCATACAAACACACTCTCACAGACGCTCTGCTTACACGCAGAGCTCAGGTGAATCGGCCCCGGCCCCTCCCTCCCACCGGTCCTGTATCGTTTATTTACTTTGACACATTGATTATGATTTTGTCCCCATGCTGTTTCCTGGAATGCGGCATGCGACGGTGTGAGCTGCAGTGAATGCGCCCTGGTGCATGTTCTGGTTGTTTTTTTCTTAAGCTGTTTTGCGTGCGAGCCCCCCCCCACACTTCCATGTGCCTCTGCTTCGAACAGGGCACCCCCCTCCCCTCTGCCAGACCCCCCAACTGCCCTCCGACAGCTCCTACAGAACTCACCTCCCATCTCCTCTCTCTCCCTCTCTCTCCCCCTCTCCGTGCCCCCAGGTCCCTGAGCCAGGGCAGCGCCAACGCGGCGGTGCTGGACGTGGTGCAGTCGGGGGGGCACAAGAAGCGCGTGCGCCGCAGCTCCTTCCTCAATGCCAAGAAGCTGTACGAGGACGCACAGATGGCGCGCAAGGTGAAGCAGTACCTGTCCAACCTGACGCTAGACACGAGCGAGGAGACGCTGCAGACCATCTCCCTGCAGTGCGAGCCGTCCACCAACACCCGTGAGTCTCCTCCGCCGCCGGTCCGGAGGCCGCCGAGCCCATCTAGAGTTCGGGCCACTGACCGCTCGTGTTGTCCTCTCCGACAGTGCCCAAGAACACGGGAGACAAGAAGGGCAGCAAGGCGGACACGTCCCCCGTGGTGCCCCGCGCCGCCGGGCAGAAGCAGCCGCAGCCGCAGAAGGGCGGCCAGGCGCTCCAGGTCCCGGCCGTGTCGCTCTACCCATCTCGCAAGAGGGTCCCCGTCAAAGATCTGCCCCCCTTCGGTGAGCAGAGCCCCCTGGTCCTGGGCTGTTGTGTCGTCAGGCGTTCTGTGCTTCTGGTTTTGTCGAGTTTGGATCTGCCTCTGTGACTTCCTTCCTTCCTTCTCGTTCTCCTGCTGCTCCAGGTACGAGCTCACCTCAGGCCTTAAAGAAAATCCTGTCGCTGTCGGAGGAAGCGAGCGAGAGACACAAAAAGCCGACGGAGGACACAGTGTCCAACGCCTCGTCCCAGCTGTCCTCACCGCCCACCTCCCCCCAGAGCTCCCCCCGCAAAGGTAAGCGCCGGGCCAAGGGGTGGGCGGGGCGATCGCTGTACGATCTCACTCCCTCCGTTCCTTCAAACGCATTCTTATCCTCCAGCGAGCTTTTATTGACCTTTAACCCCTCCTTCTCTATAAACATAGTATACTATCTTGACACTTTCTGTTCGGTTGGTTTGGAAATCCATCGCCCCCCCCGCAGTTCTTTAAACTTGATGGATTTCTGCAAAGCAGCTTGTGTTCCTGTGTGAGAAATACCAGCTTCTTCATTTATATAATAAATACAATTTTACAACCAGCTTATCTTTTGCTACTTTGCAAATGTTTCTGTGTAGCAAGTTTTTTAGTATTTTTTTTTATGCTCAGGAAGTTTAATCTCAGCACAGTACAGGATTATGTGCGTTACGCAGGATAAAGCTCTGCTGCCAAGTATTTCAGTCGGATTATATGTCACCGAGCGGGTGTGAGAGAGATCTGGAGCGCCCGTCCGCTTCTCATCTCCCCAGCAGGTTATCGCCAGACTGGCATTCATTTTCCTGTGGTTTCGATAAAAATGTGCAGCTACTAAAAATAAGGAAATACTCTTTTCCTCAGAGGATATATTGACACACTGCGGGTCGTGTGAAATGCCAGGTTTCAGCCAGGCCTCCTACTCTACTCTGTGGTTCTTGTCCCATGCTGATGATGTCATTGCTAGGCGTTGTGTGCCCCCAGCTCTGTCCAGAAATGCCAGATCCCTTTGCGAGAATGTCTCAGTTTTGATCCAGAGGTCTCTGAAATCCTAAGTGGGATTTTTGTATACATTTTTATCCCACTTGCTTGTGTGCCGAAGTGTTGTTGTCCTTGCTGTGTTCCTGGAGGAGGGCGTGGTCTATCGAAAACCTCTGGATGAGCCTTCTGTGCACTTCCTGTTTGATTCTCTGTCTTCTGAAGCCCCGACCTCACACTTGTCTTGACGTGTTTGTGTCGTGTTCCCCCATCCTGTCTGTCATGTGCAAAACGATGTGTGTGTTGTCGTTTCACTGTGTGTTGTCTCTGTTTTCTTGTTGCCCTGCACACAGGACGCGCGTCACAGAGGAGTCACGCCCTTAGAAACTCGGCTTTTCACTTTAGGAAATTGTGCACCGGTAAATCCTGCTGCTGCCTAGGAGCTGTGCCTGTGTTTGACTAGCCGTGGTGACTGTAGATTGGTAGATGGCGCTGTCGTGTGATTTGGCTACTTGCTTATGACATTAAGTGCTTGATGACTTGGGTTTCTACTGACTGCATGTGATTCCGGAGTGTCCGTGTTGTTCTGGGGACAGCGATCTAATTGTGATCCACTATGATGTGTTTGGCACATGCTGTTTTGCTTATGTTATTTGATTGATGGACACTGGAACAGTCTGGGTAAAACTGCCCCTGTATCACAGGACGCTACACGACTGTCTCCCGCTCGCATGATACACAGTCATGCCTTTAAGCACATGCTGGATCTTTCTGAATAGTCTAGTGTGTTTATTCCTGTTGCGCATCAGCCCAGCCAGGACTGAGTCGTGGAGCCGGGCGAGTCTCGGCGTCTGTGTCTCTGATCTGCCCAGGACCGCGTGTCTGTCTGTGTCCTGGTCTCCATTTTCTTCCTTTGACAGTGTTCAGCTGCCCCCCCAAAAAAACATATCGCTGATTAATTAAATAAAAAAAGCCGACAAACTGGATCAGGAAATCGACAAACCAGCCGCTTTCCCCAACCCCCACCCCGCTTGCCTGTCAGCCACTTGGCACCGGACCCAGCGGCCGTGGCACAGCGATGCCGGCGGAGTTGGCGTGGGGCCGAGCAGTGCGGCGTGGGCTAAACTGTTTTCTTGTCCCGTTTGTCAGGTGGCAGTCAGCTGAGAACTCGCACCTGCCGGCACTCAGAGCTGTGCGGCCCCCCCGGCCCAGCCGCCCCCCTGGGAAGTGAGAACTGTAACAGGAATAACAATGGCGCGGCGCGGACCTGTGGGATAGGTGGGGTTTCACTAGTCGGACCAGAGCACACCCCCCACGCCGCTGTCCACAGCGTCACTCAGGACTCCCTTTACTCGGGGACCCCCATTACTCACGCACTGTCACACCACTACACCACCACCCCCCATCCCCCAGCGCCACCGGATTGGGTTTATTTTTCGGGGTTTTTGTTTTTCTGTTCTGGTGATCGACGAGGAGGGAGAGACCTCCCGGGAGGCTGGGGGTGTCGAGTGGAGAAGCGTGTTGGGAGATCTCTGTCCCTGCGCTGGACTCAGCCTGTCTTAAGCTGCAGGACCTGGGCTGCTTCAGTTGGGTTTTAGGGCTGTCAGTTTGTGGCGGCAGAACAGGCCAAAGCTCGGTATCACACTGGGAATAGGAATATGATTTCAATTATATATATCTAATATGCTATTAACCCCCACTCTGGAGTCGGGGGCAACGGCGGCTGCACTGCTGCCCCGTGTCCCCCAGTGTGCCTGGAAGAAACACGAACAAATAAAATAAACTGAGCTGTCAGGGTCTGTGAGGGCATCTGCACTCAGACCCGCAGCTCACGCTCTCCCTCCTGCCCGTGTCTCCTCTCTATCGCCCAGGTTACCCTCTGGCCCCGAGCGGCACCGTGGACAACTTCTCCGACTCGGGCCACAGCGACGTCTCCTCGCGCTCCAGCATCGTCAGCAACTCGTCCTTCGACCTGGCGCACGACGGCCGCCGGCAGCGCCACTCGGTCAGCGCCGGCGACTCCAGCCTCGGGGGTGGCAGGATGGAGCGCCGGGCCACGCTGGACCCGGACCAGTACAGCCTGGGGTAGGACAGGGCGTGGCTGCGGTGGGGGGGCGTTATTGATGCTTTTAGAGATCCGCAACAGTCAGAGGAAATTCAGAAGGGTGGGAATCGCCACAGCTATAGTAAATAACAATAACAGCCCTCGATCATGTGTGCTGAGCCGAGAAGGACAGGGTGGGAGAGGGAGGGAGGGAGGGAGGGATGGGGTGGGCGAGAGGGGAGGGAGGGACGGGGTGGGCGTAAACCTGCCACACCTTGGCGCAGGGGGACACTGGTGCTGTTCGCACCTGCTTTGGGGCACCCGATGGAGGAGTGCAGATGCCGCTGTGCAGTGGCCTGGCACTGCGGATGTGGACTGTGCCCGCGGACCCCATCGCCACGGCCCTGTCAGCAGAGCCTGTGAATGATTCCGCACCCCGTCTCTCCGCAGCTCGTACGCCTCGATGCACGAGGGCCGGGCCCTGTACGCCGGTGCCACGGTGCTGTCGTCCCCGAGCTCGGAGGAGCTGACGCAGGACCACGGGGACCGCGTGTCTCTGGACGCGGCGGACAGCGGCAGAGGAAGCTGGACCTCCTGCTCCAGTGGCTCCCACGACAACATCCAGACCATCCAGCACCAGCGCAGCTGGGAGACGCTCATTCTCGGGCACCCGCACTTCGACAGCTCCTCCGCGGACGGGCCGGGCCTGTGGGCCGCCGGCTGCCCCATGGACCCCCAGCTGTACGGCGACCCCGGGGCCCGGCTGCTGCGTGCGGGGCAGGACCACGGGCAGACGCGGGGCAGCTGGGCCTCCTCCACCTCCTCCACGGGCTACTGGGGCGAGGACTCCGAGGGAGACACCGGGACCATCAAGCGCCGGGGCGGCAAGGATGTGAGCGCGGACGCCGACGCCAGCAGCATCGCTTCCAGCGCCTCCGAGGAGTCCAAGCAGCACTCGCGGCCTGCGCACATCCCCATGCCCTCGGGCGGCGCCAAGGGGCTTATCGGTGAGTGCCAGGGGCTCGGGCCCTCCCTGTCGTGGTGCCTGGTCTGGTCTGCTGCCCGTGTTCATCATCCTCAGCGTGGCGGCGGCCGTGTCTCATGCTCTGTCGCCTCCACTGCTCCTCGCTCTGGCACCGCCACACTGCCCACACATTAATATATTGCGCCCCACCAGCAGTGAATTTAAAAACCTAAACCGTTTTCCTTTCCTCTGCTGCCTCCCTGCAGCCCGCAAGGAGGGCCGTTTCCGAGAGCCACCCCCAACACCCCCGGGCTACACGGCGCTGACCATCCCGGATTTCGGTGAAGAGCGTCAGTCGCACCCGGGACGCAAGCCCCCCGACTACAGCGTGGCCCTGCAGCGCTCCCGGATGGCCCGCACCTGCGACTCCCCACAGCCCCACGCGCAGGGGCCCCCCCGGCCCGCCGGCGGCCGCCCGCAGTGGCACCGGCCCCCCAACGGAGACCCCCGGCTGCACCACCTCCACGCGCAGGGGCCGGCGGCCGATGGGGAGGAGGCGGGCGGGGGGGAGGAGTTGGAGGAGGGTGAGGGTGAGTCCTTGTCTCCAAAACTTATTCCTCTGAGGAAGACGGTGGCTTTTACACCTGAGACCCCCAGACCTTGAGTAGCAGGCAGGACGAGGCAGGTAAAGTGCGCGCGGCGCTGCCCGGCATGCACACCGAACCACACAGACCTCCAGACCGCACCCACAGACGTCCACCGCACTCTGGACCTTTGTTAACGCCGTGCCGGCGGCCCATCACGCATGCGTCCCTGTAGTGATGGCTGCGGTCCGACCCCGCGGCCCCCCGGAGCCGATCAGTGTCCCCATGACATCACCGGTCTGAGCACACCCTCCCGCCTCTCCACCCCCACGGAGAAGTCATGTGATCACCAACATCCTGTCTGTCCAAGACCGCCACCTTCATCACACAGTGCAGCAGAGAGGAGCCCAGGAGCTGCTGTGTAGGAGTGTAATGCCTGCCCCTCGCACCTCTGCGTTGAAGCCAAGACCCGTCACACGCTGCCCTGCGCCCCAGACGACGCACTTTAGTCTCCGGCACTCGAGTCAGCGCGTCACGGCGGATTGGCACAGCGCCTCCTGTTCTCATGGCAGTTCCTCCTCTCTGGCTGCGTTACAAGCTGCAGCCGCTCCTGTACAGACCCCCCCCAGAGAGGCTAGTGAGTGTGAGGGGGTGTCAGACCAGCGAGTCGCCGGTGCGTCAAACAATCGAGAAATGACGTACGCAGCGATCCCGCCTCGCCACTAGAGCTGGAGTAGTGCAGGAGTAGCGCAGGAGTACAGCATCTGCAGCTTGTAAGGCAGAGCTACACTGCTCTCATCCCACCCGTGTCAGTGTCATACGTGTCATAGTATCAGCTCGGCATGCCACCTATGATTTATGTTTTCGTTTTGTTTTTGGTGTATAGACTGACTGTCCTCCCTCTCTCCCTCTCTCTCTCAGAAGACGAGCAGGTGTCCGCTGTGTGAGACGCAGCTCTCCTCTCAGGCTGTTACCCTAGAGGGTGCGACGCCCCCTGACTGGAGAGAGAACAAGCACAGCTCCGCCCCCCCACACCTGGACTTCCACTTCGTTATCGTTTAGTGCTCGACGGACGGGTCTTCAACCCCCCCCTCCGCCTTAAAACAGCAGCAGCAGCATCAGCATGGGGCCCCGTGGCCCCCGCATGTGAAATACTGTGAAGAACACACAACACATACACACACAACACACTCTCACTCACTCACACACACACGAGAGACGCCTTGGCACTTTGGACGGACCGTCGCTCGGAGACCCCCGCAATGGCTCAGTGACTCTGCCGCCGCGGCCCCCCATTCCCGGCACCTCCCATTCCAGCCCCGTTTACACGCGCGTCGAGACTGAGCTCCGGCTGCACTGTTCTTACACTTTGTACCTTTTTCTTTGGAACGCGGCCGACTCTTTTACCCCGCAGCTGCCCTGCGCTCCTCGGCCCGACCTGCAGCCTGCGCCGCCGCGGGGCCCTGGACGAGCGCCTACACGGCTAACGGGCATCTCGCCTGATGACAGTATTATTTTACTTTATTTATGTTACATATAATATATATATATATATATATATATATATATATAATATTTTTAGATTTTTTAATTTTTAGACATTTTTGTAATGTTTTAACTCCACTGGATGGCTGCAGGCGACTCCAGATCTCCCGCCGACAGCCAGCCGGACAGCGGTCCTGTCTGACCGCACGGAGGACGGGCGGTGGCGACCCCAGACCCGGCCGCCCGCCCGCTGCGCTCGTAGACTCTGCTGCATGTCTCACAAAGGCTCGCCTGTAACACCTGCACTCTGCGCTGCTGCTATTTACTGACTGAAGAACAAAGAAGGACGAGAGACGTGGTCCGCTTGTGTTCCCGAGACTCCGGGGGACGACCCTGAAGGCTGCCGACCCTGCGGCCCTCCGCCCGAGGAGCTGCCAGTGTTCGGTTTATTTTTTATGATCATTACTGTTACTGTTATTATTCTTATTGATTGCGTTGAGCTGATCACATTGATCAGTAGGTGAAAATGATAGATTGAGATTGCAGTGTTTTTTCACTGTATTGTGTAACATCAGTGCTTTATTTAATATCTTGCTTTCCGAGAAGAAAAATCCTGTTTTTTCTTTTCTTTTCTTTCTCTTCCTTGTTACAGATATCAGATGGTCAGTTCTGCGTTTGTAATTGATGGGTAATCTGCATTAATCAGTCTTCATAGTCCATGGCGATCGTGTGTGTATAGGCAGGCGGAGTCCTACTTCTAATAACAAGTTGCACAAAACAATGTATAAGCATTAGGTAATTGTAGTACATAGAACTGCTAATTCCAGTTCAATCTGTGATGTCAAGTGCAAAATGTACATTTAACTGGTGATTTCCTCATACTTTTGATACTGCTTGTACCTGTATGTCTTTTAGAAAGACACCGGTGAAGTCTGTATCCCTTTTTTTGTATTTTTAATACAATAATTGTAAATATTGGTTATATTTTTGTTGAAAATCGTAGAAATGTACTATGTTTATGCCTCAACATCCAGTTGATATGAAACTGGGAATCAATAAATATTATGAAAAATCAGTGTGGCCGTTTCCTCAGAGTTCACTCGGCTGCCCCGTCCTGTTCTTCTGATGAATCCTGTTTTTCTGGGAGTTGTGCGACCCATCGCATCACCCAGGACGCGCATGCCTCCAGTCCTTCAGTTTGTCATTCATCAGGTCTCCCTACTGGCACAAGCCTTTCAGCTGTCCATCAGGGAGCGCTCGGAGGGAAAGTCGGCGCCGGCCGCTCGGTGCAGCCGTGTCCGCCGCGCTGCAGCTACGTGTCGTTTCTTTCCGCATCCCTTGACGTGCGTTTGCAGCGGTTGATCCAGGCTGTGCATTCTAGCCAGTTTCCATACTTCAGGGACTTAGAACCGATAATCCTTTTGCACTCCCTGCATTAGTACTGATCTGAGATGAACGGAGTGAAAGGAAACATTGAGCAGTGAGAGCCGAACCGCTTAGCGTCCACGAGGGCAGAGCGGGCAGAGCGGGCCGGCCAGCGCGTGGGACCGCAGGACACGGCCAGCAGGCTTCTGTGTGCAGAGTGGGGACGTGCCGTCCATGATGCGTACAGACTCTGGAGTCGCTGCCACGTCAGATCCCTGCGTGCAAAACCTGCCCCACGGGCTTCTGAAACGGGTGCGATTTCAGAAAACTTAGAGGAAAGTCACCAGGCAAGGAGGGGGCACAGTAAATATGCTAAACTCGCAGGTCATCACGGTATCTGATAGAACGGGCCCTGAAACCGTAGTCACATTCCCCACAATGAGAGGATGAATAAAGCTTCACTTTCTGTGCTCTCTCCATGCACTTTGGCTCAGCTGTTAGTGTTCTGGCATGACTGAAACAAGGTAAGACAATGGCAGCAGAAGCTCTTCGCTCGGACACGTACAACTGGGACCCCTACATTTGGGGAACCTGGAATCTGACTGGGCCAGCGCCTCTGGGACCACCTCGTAGAGGGGAGACAAAGCTGAAAACCCCTTGACTATCCTTGTAAACCAAAGCCACTCCTTTCTGTAGCTCCACAATCTCCTCAGATCTTTTTACACAGCATGGATGCCAGTGCCAATTCCAGATGCTTCTTTCAGTTTCTTGCAATCATTTACCCACAGAAGCTTTTTCTGTGAACGCGATATCCCAGACCATGAGTTTAGGTGCCAATAGGAACGATTTCAGTTTCTACTGAACCCAACACCGTTCTCTTCATAAAGCACAGCCTTCACCACCTCGTGTTCATGTAGAAAACAGTGCCATTCAGTACACCGAACTCCAATCACTAAGACCATTAACACACCGTCCTCCAGCTGCCAACACTATCAAACGGAATTGTTTAACGAGCAATCTGAACTCGGGCACGAATCAAAGACCTGCAGGTGAGCTCCCCTGGGCTTTGGAATGATGGATGCCAACAATGTAGAGAGGGAGAGGAATGGTGTGAATGAGAGGAGATGGATGAGCAAAAACAATGATCTCACGTGAGATTGGTTGACCATGTTCTTGTCCATGGTGTGACAATGAGAGGAGCTGGGCAGAACCACTTCAAATTTGAGCCACTTCACTGGTGCATGTATAGTCTTGACATTCAAAACTGAAAAGAGGTCAGGTACTCATCTAACAATGGAGTCTATTTCTGCAGAACTGAGAGACTTGTGAGAGACGGTGTTGGACCACGCCTGTTCTCAGAAGGGCAAGAGACCACCACCACCACCACAGGACGATTGTCTTCATTCTCCGTAGCAGTTGAAAAAGAGTCCAGAGTGATTCCAGAAATAAGGAGTGAAAGGTGTCCACTTTATCACCCCGGCTGTTCCCCGGGGGCTCTGCTGTCATTGGTTTCCCGCTCTGGTCGTGGGGTTTCCCGCGGGGGCAGCAGCCGTGCAGAGCACTGCCAGGGCGCTCTCTGTTGTTTTTCACGGCAGTAGCCGGTATACCAGCGCCGTCTGACATTGTGGCTGTCTTGCATCAGCTGCAGGTCAGGTCAAATATAGAGCTGCCAGCCCCCCAAGAGACCCTCGCTCTTCACAAAACAGAAACAACAGAGACACTGATCAGTGCTACAGGCGGAGGATTAAAAATAAAAGTCTTTGGGGAAAACCTTACCTTTGTGAATGCGTGAATTGTGTATAAGTGAAATATTCGAATGTCAGCTGCACTAAAAAGACACACGTGTGTGTATCCAAAAACAGAAAAACATCTATGGAAACAAATGTCTTCTCCCCTTCGGTGTTGACAAGTTGTAGAAGCGGAGCTCTGATGCCCCCGTGTGTCTCGGCCCATGTAGTGCAGGAGTCGGTGACACAGCAATGACATGACCTGTGCAGTCCAGATGATTTTTCTCCCTGACTTCACAGTCCACTGTCAGGTAAGTGTCCTGTTGCCTCCAGGTTTCAATGATCAGGCAGCAGGAGTCCACATCAGTACGAGGTTCTGGTTGAGATTTTATTAATTTGAGTTATTGTCAATAGAAATCTAATGCATAAGCACAATACACCCCATTGTGAGAGATTTAATCAAAGCGTGATTTAGGCCCTGTCACTAACCCTGTATTTGTGTCAAGATTCCTGCATTGCATTAGTGTGTGTGTCCAGTGGAGATGCACGAAACAATTGAAACATCTGGGTAAATGATCTCGCCGTGCCCTGTGGGTCCCTGTTGTGGCCAGGGGTTGAGTGGCAATTAATTGTGTGATTATGAAAGAAAATGAAGGAGCACAAAGAGCTCCAAAGATAAAGAAAACAAAAGCTGTGGCTTCAAGATGACGGTCTTGAGATAGTCATTAGTGAGCCTCTAAACACACATTTCAGGGCGTCGCTAACATGCACTTCACTTCATTGTTTCTAAACGTGGCGAATTAACCAGTTGTCTGAGCCCAGCGAGACGCATCAGTGATCGCTACACAATCTTCTCATCCAGCTGTTTCCCTTCACACATCTGAATTCATAACAGGGCGGGGCATCAGCATAGACAGACGGATATAATGCGTCCAGAAGCGACCCGCACCGACTCCCTTCGGCTCTCATTGTCACAATTCAGGCTTGATGAAACGGGCTTTGCATGACATTTTTCCCCCCGGCGTTTTTAATCAATCCTGTTCTGCATTATTATTAAGAAATAATAATAATAATAATAATTCAAGACTGGATGTTGAATTTATAGAAGACAGTCATTTGTATGTGATTGTCGTATGTCATACAAAGTAGCAACATCAAATAAATGCAATTAACTTTGTGTAGTCTACATTTCAAATAGCCTAGATATCGTCAACATCTATATGCATTTCCTATTCATATATCTAGGCATGTGGTTGTGTAATAATGATCCAAGTGATGCTGATATAGAGTAAAGCCTACATTGTGTTTATCAGACAGATATGCTTGTGCAACAGGGACAGTGATGGTTTATATAACAGGGCGAAAGAAGACTTTATATTGGGAAGTGGAGAGAGACCTGTGTGCTTCTATAAACAAGAACAGTGACTGTGCTGAAGAGGCAAATGTGTTGGAGGGACATGATTTTGCAACTGGAGAACTGGTGTAATTTAAAGATTTTTATTTGAAATAGGAATAGTTTCTACACTGCTGGGGCTGACTCTACCACAATATCTATTGCTAATTCTGTCTCTATCTAACTTGCTATCTGTATGTCTAAGTATCTCTCTCTATCTCTCTCTGTCTCTCTCTCAATAAATGTAGTCTGTAGCATCTGCAAGTCTGTCTCCTCTCTATATCCCTCAGATCTGAGGCGGCTCTGACCTCTTTTAAGCAATAACAGCACTCGGCACTCTCTCTGCAACAACCAACCAACGACAGCCCCCGAAGTAAGCGAGGTTTCGCTTCCTTATATACAACCCAAAACTCAGCACAAACCGATCATGTGGTTCTACAGAAAGAGAGCCCTGGTTTGTCATCGGTCATGTGTTTCTCTGACGTCCTCACCGGCCGTCCTCCCCTGCTTCGGGCTGCCCCCCTAGCAGGAGACAACAATGCTCCGCCCGGCCTCAGAGCCGCCATGCTGATGTTGAGCGCTCAATGACCACCTCGACCGGCTGTAGGACAGTCGGCTCCGCCCTCTGGGCACAAAGAGCCCCCAACTTTCATAGAAGGCCAGACACTCCCCGGCCCCATCCGCCACCACAGCTGAGATGGTCCCCTCACCACCACCACCACCACAGGACGTTATTGATATAGTCTAGCGTGCAGCCCAGCATCTGCAGGTCCCATGGCCGGAGGACCCGGCGCCCCCGCGTTCGCCTTTTGAACACCAGGCCCTTTCCCCCTTCCATGTCAACTCGCCACTGGAGTTGATGGCCTTCCGTCCTCCGCCTGGAACAGAGGAGACTACGTGGGGACTTGATTCAAGTCTTCAAAATCATGAAAGGCATCGAGCACATCAAACCAGAGGAGCTTTTCCAGATCAGCAGGGACACGCGCACCCGGGGACACAAATGGAAATTGGGCTTCAAGGCATTCAAGACAGAAAACAGGAGACACTTCTTCACACAGAGAGGCGTCACAATCTGAACAAACTCCCCAGCGATGTGGCTGAAGAGACAATTTGGGAACATTCAAAAACAGACTTGATCACTTAGTTATTAATGGACACCAAACCAGCACGATGGGGCGGATGGGCTCCTCTCGATTGGACATTTTATGTTCTTATGTTCTTATCTGTGGGTTTGACAAGGGATGCCACGCTGCAATACACACTCCCACCACACAGTGGCACTGCAACACAATATAAATTACTCATTTAGGAGGAATAGAAAGATCAGTGACTCAGTGTCATTGTAATTGTCACAGTATTGAGTCGGACAGATATTTGTACAGGTTTTAAATGTTGACTTCTAAGAGACACGTTTAGTTGTTTGAACCTCTGTCTCTCAGTACAGAGTCGGAGCCAATGAAATGAGCTCTTGTTTTGGGATCTTGGCTGTATTCTCCTGCAGATTCCATGTGTCATGTACCACCATGGAACAGTGGGCCCAGTTGTCGTGCGTGATAGAGGTGGTCAGACAGGCGTGGCAGGACAGGGCAATCAAAGGGAAGGCAAAAACGTGGTCGTGGTCACAGGCAAGGGTCGGGCGATCAGGCGATCATTCTAACGGAATCAAAGAAAGTCCAAGGTTGTGGTCAAGGGGTAAATCAGGAGGTCAAGGATACAAGGCTATAACAAGGCATGGGGAGACTGCTCGGCGATGTAGCTAACACTGACAAAACCTTGCAGTGAGTGAGGGGTTTATATGTGGAGCAGAGGGAAGCAAGGAACCAAGTTTGGAGGTGCAGGGTGAATGGGAGCAGAGGGTGATTGAACAAGTGCACATGGTGTTCAGGAATGTTGATTGATTAATTGAAGGGAGCTGGGAGAAGTGACTGGAAGGGTGATGGTGACATCTAGTGGGGAACTGGGGATGTGTTGTGAACTGTTCACTGGTGTGGCTATATACACTCACCTAAAGGATTATTAGGAACACCATACTAATACTGTGTTTGACCCCCTTTCGCCTTCAGAACTGCCTTAATTCTACGTGGCATTGATTCAACAAGGTGCTGAAAGCATTCTTTAGAAATGTTGGCCCATATTGATAGGATAGCATCTTGCAGTTGATGGAGATTTGTGGGATGCACATCCAGGGCACGAAGCTCCCGTTCCACCACATCCCAAAGATGCTCTATTGGGTTGAGATCTGGTGACTGTGGGGGCCAGTTTAGTACAGTGAACTCATTGTCATGTTCAAGAAACCAATTTGAAATGATTCGACCTTTGTGACATGGTGCATTATCCTGCTGGAAGTAGCCATCAGAGGATGGGTACATGGTGGTCATAAAGGGATGGACATGGTCAGAAACAATGCTCAGGTAGGCTGTGGCATTTAAACGATGCCCAATTGGCACTAAGGGGCCTAAAGTGTGCCAAGAAAACATCCCCCACACCATTACACCACCACCACCAGCCTGCACAGTGGTAACAAGGCATGATGGATCCATGTTCTCATTCTGTTTACGCCAAATTCTGACTCTACCATCTGAATGTCTCAACAGAAATCGAGACTCATCAGACCAGGCAACATTTTTCCAGTCTTCAACTGTCCAATTTTGGTGAGCTTGTGCAAATTGTAGCCTCTTTTTCCTATTTGTAGTGGAGATGAGTGGTACCCGGTGGGGTCTTCTGCTGTTGTAGCCCATCCGCCTCAAGGTTGTACATGTTGTGGCTTCACAAATGCTTTGCTGCATACCTCGGTTGTAACGAGTGGTTATTTCAGTCAAAGTTGCTCTTCTATCAGCTTGAATCAGTCGGCCCATTCTCCTCTGACCTCTAGCATCAACAAGGCATTTTCGCCCACAGGACTGCCGCATACTGGATGTTTTTCCCTTTTCACATCATTCTTTGTAAACCCTAGAAATGGTTGTGCGTGAAAATCCCAGTAACTGAGCAGATTGTGAAATACTCAGACCGGCCCGTCTGGCACCAACAACCATGCCACGCTCAAAATTGCTTAAATCACCTTTCTTTCCCATTCAGACATTCAGTTTGGAGTTCAGGAGATTGTCTTGACCAGGACCACACCCCTAAATGCATTGAAGCAACTGCCATGTGATTGGTTGGTTAGATAATTGCATTAATGAGAAATTGAACAGGTGTTCCTAATAATCCTTTAGGTGAGTGTATGTGTGCAAACCTAAAGATCTTGTTGTCTTGTGTCTCCTTGTTAACAGCCAGTGGCCCTTCAGCAGAAGAGCTGCATCGCTTTTCAGTTTCTGTGGGGGAAAGAGAGGGTCAGGAAAGTTACAACTGATTTTATGTAGCTTTTGAAGAAGCAACAAAGCATTTAACTTAACAATTGAACTGTGGTTTATAACGAGGTAATGGCCTGTCACATTCAGAAGCCAATCAAGTGGAGAGAGAGTATCACTTTATACAGTAGGCGTTTCTGTACTGATCAGCCTCACCCTCACACAACCGGATTCTACGTCTCCTTCTCATACAGTGGAGCTGGTAAATACAACCGCTTTATATATATTTAATATATTTGTGTGTCGAATCCCGAATTGTCCCGATGCCTGTGTGCGCAGTGCGTGTCTTACAGTGACTCCAGTCATTTGTGATCTGTGTTGCAGGTGATGCTTATTTATACATTTCCTCGTGTCCATCAGTGTTCATGTAGAGTTTGCAGTGTGTCCCCCGTAATCCGCGGTTATTTAAATCTTCAAAGTTGCCTATATGAAAAGCATCAGTGAGGGAATAATCCAGGAGTTTTATGGGTGGAAACATTATGATTTGGTCCAGTAGTGAGGATCCGTCCCCTTCACCCCCTCAACACTCAAGCTGTCAACTGCGGGGAGAAATTCAGTTACTTTTACTGTACCAAACCAAATCCAGCTCCCCCCACCTTCCAAATTAACCTATTGATGACCATTAAAATAAGCTTATGGTTACCAATTCCTAATGAGTTAATTGATGTTTGATGACCACAGGGATAAAACCTGAATTCTTCTGAACGCTGATGGTGATCTCGTGTTTAACAGGGTTCAGGTCAGGTTAAGGGTCAGGGCTACTGACTGGGTTTGGGATCAGGGTTAAACATGTGATCTGAGCTCAGAGGGGTGTGTCCAGATTCAGAGTTAATCTAGTGGTATCTAGTAAAATTGCCTCCTAAGTATTGTATATACCCACTGTATAACTGTTAGAAAATATAGGAAACTTGCCAGTAAGTTACTAACTGTGAGTTATTCATAACTTTACTTATTATCTATGTCTTATGCGCACTGCTGAAATAGCTTACAGAACTGCTTGTAATCCCTGCAGCTGTGGCAGACACAAAACATTATTATTATTTTTATTATTTTTATTTCTTAGCAGACGCCCTTATCCAGGGTGACTTACAACATAAGTGCAAACAAAGTGCAAAAATACAGAGAAGTACAAGGCATCAATCATTACAAATTCAATTTAACTAAAACATAGCAATTCAAAATACATTTTACAAATTCCAATTTACAATGTACACAAGTACAGTAAGAGACTTCCTACATCCTGGACGGTGAAAGCTAAGTGCTGTCAAGATGTCGGGTTACAGACATGGGCTACGGGAAAGGGAGCAAGGAGGAGAACAATCAAGAACGCGAGGAGCATAATAAGCTGAAGTGCATCTAGCAGGGATAGAGGACTAATATTACAAGTGCTGTGGGAAGAGATGCGTCTTGATAAGCGCCGGAATGAGGTCAAGGACTCGGCTGTTTTGACTTCAGTGGGCAGGTCGTTCCACCACTTAGGGGCCAGGGATGAGAAGGAGCGGCTCTGGAGGAAGGAGAGTGGAGAGGAGGCAGAGTTAGTCTTCTGGCACTGGAGGAGCACAGTGGTCTGGAGGGGATGTATGGAGAGACGAGTGTCTGAAGGTATCTTGGTGCAGTGTGGTCGAGACAGCGGTAGGTGAGGATCAGTGTCTTGAACTGAATGCGTGCCGGTATCGGGAGCCAGTGGAGGGAGCGGAGCAGTGGAGTAGTGTGTGTGAATCGGGGAGAGAGACATCAGACGAGCCGCAGAGCTCTGGATGAGCTGGAGCGGCGGGTAGTGGACGCAGGCAGGCCGGCCAGGAGGGAGTTGCAGTATCCAGGCGGGAGAGGACCAGTGACTGGACGAGCAGCTGAGTCGAGTAGTCGGTGAGGAAGGGACGGATCCGGCGTATGTTGCTCAGGAAGAATCTACAGGTGCGCGTCAGCGTGGTGATGTGCTGGGGGTAGGAGAGCACAGGATCGAGGATGACTCCTAGATTTTTAGCAGAAGAAGAAGGAGAGAGTGTGGTGGATTCCAAGGGGATCGAGATGGGGAGGTCAGCAGAAGGTGAGGAAGAGTGGGGGAAAAACAGGGGATCCGATTTGGAGAGGTTGAGCTTGAGGTGGTGCGAGTGCATCCAGGCGGAAATAGCAGACAAGCAGGAAGAGATGCGTGAGGGGATGAGAGGGTCAGAAGAGGGAAAAGACAGGAAGATCTGGGCATCATCAGTGTAGACGTGTTGTTCGTACACTATGTGCTACACTTTCCCCTTCCCGAAACGCAAATATATTATGTGTTCCACATCCTCGGACAATAACATTCCCACGAGGCATGACGTGCACCTGCTTGTGGGACACTGCAAAACTTTTTCTTTCCCAAATGCCTTAGCCAATGAATCATTACTATTATGTTGTGTAACTAGGTATCGGGACTGCCCCGTAACTGTCACTGAACTTGTTTGTTAGACTGTATAAGGCTGTGTGAAACTTTCAATAAACTGAAGATAAAAGAACGGACTACTGTGTCTGTGCATTTTTCTTCCCGAGCGCTTGTCTCTCCAGCTGAAAGGTCTCCCCTGTAGCTGAAACGCTGACTGGCCTGACTGCCTGATTCACTGGGATCCGAAGGGTTGCTTCAACTGAAGCGTTGTACCTTAATGGTCACTACTAATTACACTATTTCTCTTCTGCCATTGTACAACACGGCCGGCAGATCCTCGATGCAGATCCCTGTTCACCCCCGCGCTGTGAGGAGCTGCAGAATCAGGCCGGCCAGCAGCCTCACTGGACAGGAGTCCCACACAGTGCAAAAGCCAAAGCACACATGCGATGAGTTACAGCCCTGGACTGTCTCTAGAGGCGATTCATGAATCGGACAAGCTGTGTCTGTATTCAAAGACGCTGGACATGAGTTCAGGAAGTGCCTGTGTATTTCTGTCCAAAAGGCTTGGCAAAGCACCTTCCACTGGACCCTCTCGGTCACTCGCTAGGTCTCGTTATTTCCGGTGTTTTCTCTCCGACTGTATTTATTCTTGAGCAGATGATATTCCCCACACAGAGACGCAGAGGCCTCTGCACACAGAGAGGGCACACAGCTTCTCCTTTCTGACCATCACCATTATTACACCAACCCGGTTCCCTTCGCTGACACTTCTTGGTTGGGTGTGATCTTGTACAATGTTCTGGTTGTTCAGAGTTGTTATAACTGTCTTTATAATGATTGTATACATTGAACAAATGTGTCCATTACTGTCAGCTCCCTAAATAACATAAATACAGGTAATGAAGCACTATTCTTTGATGCGTTCAGGACTGAATTCTGTTTGTCCAAATTGATACTGTCTTGGATCTCAACGGACAGAGATATTTCAAAAATGTATTTTGTTGTTGATTTTCGGAATCAGAATCGAATCAGAGTTCAGGAATTGCAGAATCGACTCCCCACCCAGGTAATATGGGTGTCATAACCCCCTCAGTGGGTCATTATTACACGGGTCTCTTCACAGCTCAGCTCTTTGTCTTATGTACTGCACTCCACCCGCACCTGGTGGTGATGAGCGGGAATTGAGGCCCACACAATTCCCCTCAACACAGACCCATCTATTCACAGCTACTGTGTGAAAACTTTCATCTTCGTAGCGTGTGTGTGTGTGTGTTGTCCCCTCTGTGCTCGATGGCAGCGCACACTTTGCTGAAAAAACACTGCTTCCCCGGGAGTGTCTGAGTTCAGGACTGTTATACCTCGGGATCCATTGTCAAACCTCAGTCTGACAGGAATCGCTGCCTCACCATCATCGACTTCAATCACTGCCTTCTTCACAGATGTCAATAACAGTCAGATCTTATTGAAGCTTCTTTAAGCCCAGCCAGACGCGTCACAATGTATCCTTTGTCATTGACAGTGTAGCCTTCACTGGGGAAAGACAATGTTCACAGATAAAGCAGCTTGCTCTAATGAAATAAGGGCACTGCCACTCTGGCCCATGGTCCCTGGTGTGTGTTTGGTTTGTTTAGGGAGAGTCAGCCTCTCTCAGCCTTTTGAATCTTCAGTTTCCATTTCTCTTGCTGAGCTCCAGTGTCAGACGGTTCACACCCTGCCTGAGACGTGTCAGCGGGGTCCCTGGAGGAGAGTCTGTCTGGATCTGATCAGGACATTATTACAGCTCCGCTCCTCATGTGGGGAGGCGTCTAACTCACATCATCTGTCCTCCACTTGTGAGGTTTGCAAGATTGTGTGTGTGAGAGAGAGAGAGTGGGTGTGTGAGCGTGTGTCTGTGTAGCTGACACTTTTATCCATGGTGACTTGTTAGTTTTTTCCTTCAAACACTAACATACAATTTACTACACAATTTACATTGTAATGTACTCAACATTACAAGAGGTTATAACATGACAAGCTCAGTTTGTGCGCAAATGAGAGCATACATGCTTAACATTGAAAATGTCCCTCACAGAATTCATTTCCACCAGTTTTCTCCAACTACAGAAAGTTAATAGAAAATGCTGTTAAAGATATAGATAGATAGATACAGTGAGGGGAAAAAGTATTTGATCCCCTGCTGATTTTGTACGTTTGCCCACTGACAAAGAAATGATCAGTCTATAATTTTAATGGTAGGTGAATTTTAACAGTGAGAGACAGAATAACAACAAAAAAATCCAGAAAAACGCATTTCAAAAAAGTTATAAATTGATTTGCATGTTAATTAGGGAAATAAGTATTTGACCCCTTCGACTTAGTACTTGGTGGCAAAACCCTTGTTGGCAATCACAGAGGTCAGACGTTTCTTGTAGTTGGCCACCAGGTTTGCACACATCTCAGGAGGGATTTTGTCCCACTCCTCTTTGCAGATCCTCTCCAAGTCATTAAGGTTTCGAGGCTGACGTTTGGCAACTCGAACCTTCAGCTCCCTCCACAGATTTTCTATGGGATTAAGGTCTGGAGACTGGCTAGGCCACTCCAGGACCTTAATGTGCTTCTTCTTGAGCCACTCCTTTGTTGCCTTGGCTGTGTGTTTTGGGTCATTGTCATGCTGGAATACCCATCCACGACCCATTTTCAATGCCCTGGCTGAGGGAAGGAGGTTCTCACCCAAGATTTGATGGTACATGGCCCCGTCCATCGTCCCTTTGATGCGGTGCAGTTGTCCTGTCCCCTTAGCAGAAAAACACCCCCAAAGCATAATGTTTCCACCTCCATGTTTGACGGTGGGGATGGTGTTCTTGGGGTCATTCCTCCTCCTCCAAATACGGCGAGTTGAGTTGAAGCCAAAGAGCTCGATTTTGGTCATTAACAAGATCCTCCCGTGTAGTTCTGGGCTGATTCCTCACCGTTCTCATGATCATTGAAACTCCACGAGGTGAGATCTTGCATGGAGCCCCAGACCGAGGGAGACTGACAGTTATTTTGTGTTTCTTCCATTTGCGAATAATCGCACCAACTGTTGTCACCTTCTCACCAAGCTGCTTGGCGATGGTCTTGTAGCCCATTCCAGCCTTGTGTAGGTCTACAATCTTGTCCCTGACATCCTTGGACAGCTCTTTGGTCTTGGCCATGGTGGAGAGTTTGGAATCTGATTGCTTGCTTCTGTGGACAGGTGTCTTTTATACAGGTAACGAGCTGAGATTAGGAGAGTCCCTTTAAGAGAGTCTCAGCTCGTTACCTGTATAAAAGACACCTGGGAGCCAGAAATCTTGCTGATTGATAGGGGATCAAATACTTATTTCCCTCATTAACATGCAAATCAATTTATAACTTTTTTGAAATGCGTTTTTCTGGATTTTTTTGTTGTTATTCTGTCTCTCACTGTTAAAATACACCTACCATTAAAATTATAGACTGATCATTTCTTTGTCAGTGGGCAAACGTACAAAATCAGCAGGGGATCAAATACTTTTTTCCCTCACTGTTGATAGATAGTATTTCCTTTTCTATTCCTCCCTGTGCTTTAGTGACAGAATTGGAGTCTCTGTGCCGAGGGCCTGGGAGTCCCATACTGCCAGTGGGGCCATTCAATGTATTTTGTAAATCAGTGGTGTCTCAGGGGCAGACAATGTCCACTTAGCGCTTCATCCCTGGAGTCCCTACACCTATTCATCAGGGCTTCTGTGATATATGCATATGTAGCCTATATTCCTTAATAAGACAATTAAAAGGTAATCACATTATGCAAAAACACTGGATCGCCCAGTTTTAATAAGGGGCGGCTGTACACAGCTGCCTGAACACCCCTGCAGGGAAAAGAGAAAGTACACCCGGGGATACAGGTGTGATAGTCAAAAGATCATTGGGTCTTTTTTATTTTGATTTACATAATTACAGTTTTTAATTTGCTTTGGTACTATTTTCACAAGTGGTAATTTTTCAAAACTCTTAGTACAAAACTCCAAACTGATCACACATGTAACACAGCTAGTCATTCTTTCAAAACCTGATCTCGTGCTTTCATTACAGTTCTACATACTTTCTTTCCACAAAATTGTTTCAAAACAAGATTATTGTAACATGTAATGAGAACATTTATTGTAATCACCAAAACACAACAGTATGATCTTTCAATTTACTTTTAAGTAATCAGTTAATTCAACAGAAAACAATGCAAGATACACATTTCAAAATCACCTTTGGTTCTGAATGAATGTTACTGTACTGTAATACAGTGTACACAGTCATCACAATAGATATTACACTCACATTATCCAACCAAACTTACAAAAGCCATAATAAACACATTTATACAGCAAGTAAAATATGATCAAAGAACACATCAAAAGTCACTTATGCAGGAACAATATTTTATTTTACAACAATACTGTGGTTGCATTGTGAAACAAAATGTAAACAATTTACTGTAAATGGAGATAATCTCAGATTAACTAACATCAAGCCTGTTTTCAACATTTGGTCATACATTTTCATCAAAATCACAGTGAATATCCTCGTTGTTCATGCACCGTGGGACAAACCTTCTGGCATGACGTATCCAGGCTTGACATTGCTCTGCAGTTATGTCATCGCAAGCCTCATCCATGGCTTGAAGAAGGGTGACATGCTCATGGGGATAGCGATCATACACCTTCCACCTCCAAGTAGAGAATAATTCCTCATCTGGGTTGAGGAAAGGGGAATATGGTGGGAGATATACGGTCATGAACCGAGGATGAGCCTGAAACCATTCCCAAACCAGCTCTGCAGGATGGAAGCCAACATTGTCCCACACAACAACATACCCGATATCTTCACCCTGACAGGCCTGCTCAAGTTCATTTAGAAAAGCCATAAGGTGTTCAGTGTTGTATGATCCAAGAACTGGTCTATGGTCTCCCACACCATCTTCACATATAGCCGCACACATTGAGATGTGTCCCCCATGTTGTCCAGGCACTTGGATGGTTGCCCGTTGGCCAATAAGGTTATGTCCATGGCATCTGTTTTTTGCCAGATTAAAGCCCGCCTTGTCAACAAAAATATACTTGTGATGATTCACAGCAGCATCCAGCTCCATCACCCTCTAAAAAAAGATAATTTGGTTAGCTCTTTTACAAAGAATAGTTGACATTGTTAGTCTGTAGTACAGTACTGTGAGTATCATACATAAAATCTGAACATAAAGTACACCATGTGCTGTACCTGAACATATTCTGCACGCAGTCGTTTCACCCGGGCATAGTTTCTCTCAAAAGGCACCAGGTAAATTTGTTTCATAGAAACCTGGTGCTTCTTCAAAAGGCGGGCGATAGTTGGAAGGCTGATCAATGCCACATTGGCAAAGGGGTCATTGCTCTCCTCAATAACTGGCTTTATTTCAGACAGCCTTACGTCATTCCTTGCCCTGACCATTTCCACCACAGCCAACCCTTGCTGGTCAGTCAGTATACGTGTGCGACCACCACCAGTTGGTTTCCTGCCAATTCTGAGTGTAAAACAGAGTACGGTCAATAGTTTACTACTGTAAATTACAATAATTGTGAGATAAATATTCTATATAGTAATGCAATTTACTGTACCATAAAAGTGAAATATATAAGAATATAGATATATAGTGAATAGTTAGCAGACTTCCCAGTTTTCTTGGCGAAATGTTCGGATGATGGAGCTCAAAACACAGCGATAACAAGGAGCCGGCAGGTGATCCAGGTCAAGCAGTGGGAGGAGGAAGACGTGGTCGTCAAAGGAATGGCTGGGGACAAGCACCCCTTCTGAGAGGCAGCCATGGGCCTTGTTTGAGAGGTGTTGGGGGAACATGGTAGAGGACAAGGCCACGGACCAAGACAGCGGCAGCAACAGCAAAGAGTGTCCAATGAAACCCGAGCAATAGTTGTAGACCATGTCGTAAATCATGGCATGACACTGACTGAGGCAGCTACAATGATTCACCCAAACCTCAGAAGATCAACCTGCAGGCTGTTGTCAATTTGGTTTGGGCCAGAAATGGTATTCGCCTTACGGACATTCGTCAGCACATCTTGGACAATGACGACATGTTCAACAATGTGGAAGCCATCAGTGTGCTGACTATTGCACGCTTGCTGAGAAGGCAGCAGGTGTCTCTAAAATAGCGATACTGTGTGCTTTTTGAAAGACATGCAGACAGAGTGAAGCAGCTGAGCACGGAGTATGTTCAGGTATGTTCAGTTTCAAGATGCTTGTTGTGAAAAATTCCCCCAAAATTCTACATCAGTGTAAATCAGTAATTCTCTTTCCAAAATGTCTTTAGAGGGTGATGGAGCTGGATGCTGATGAGAACCATCACAAATTCATCATTTTGGATGAGGCAGGCTTCACCCTGGCCAAGACAAGGAGAAGAGGTCGGAATTTCATTGGCCAGCGGGCAATCGTCCAAGTCCCTGGACAACGTGGGGCCAACATCACCATGTGTGCGTCTATTGGAAGATGGTGTGGTGGGACGCAGACCTCGTATTGGATTATATGATGCAGCTCTCCTTGTAACCTTCCTTGATGAGCTAAATCAGGTCTGTAGAGCTGATGGCGTGACCGATGTCATCATGTAGGATAATGTCAGGTTCCACCATGCTCAAATGGTGCAAGCATGGTGTCAGGCCCATCCACAATTTAGCACCCTGTACTTACTTACCCCCACACTCTCCTTTCCTTAACCCAGTTGAGGATTTTTTCTCCACATGGAGGTGGAAGGTATATGACAGGTGCCCTCACGAACAAGTCACCTTTCTCCAGGCCATGGATGACACATGCAATGACATCACGGCAGACCAGTGTCAGGCCTGGATGCGCCGTGCCCGAAGACGCTTCCCAAGATGCTTGGCTAATGAACACATCCATCGTGATGTGGAGGAGAACCTATGGCCAAATCCACAAAACAGGGGTGATGAGATATAGAAGTACAGTAATCAATCCTTTGCTTTGCTTTTTACAGTAAGCCAGGTGAGGAACACTGCAGTTTTTTTTTTTGTTTTGTTTTTCCCGCACTTTTATAGCTAATTATTTGTGCTTTGATTCAAAGACTCCTATGTTGTGATTTGTGTTCGCTCTACTTGTCCTTTTACAGTGATGTATTTACGTGTAGTACCATAATTGAACATATTGTGTACTACAATACTTAAATGATTGTACGAACAACTACACAGTGAAACTATCGGTATCTTGTGTGTCCCTATGGCATTTCATGATAAAGGAGTTATTTGAACCAAGTCTGCAAGTGCAAGGTTTCTTTAAAGATATGAATGCACAATGCAATGTTTTGAACATTGGACAGCCTGTGTTATAAGGGATGACTGTCTTGAGTTTTGTGTCTAGAGTTTTGAAAAAAAAAAAACTTCTGCTTACATTGCTCTGATGACCACCTCTTTGTCTAGGCCCAGGCTCACCTCTTTGATCCCTCTCTCTCTTCCACTCAATCCTGCTCTATGTGTGACGTCCTCAAGGACCAAAGGAAAGGATCCAAGTGCAGGCTTAGATATGGAGCAGATAATCCAATAAGGGCAAAACGAGAGAGAGTTAACAAGAACAGTCCAAGGTCAATCGATCAGGCGAACAGGCTAGTAGGGAGATCCAAAAAGGGGTAAACGAGAGAGGGTAGCAAAAGGTCAAATACACAGTTACGCAACCAAGAAACAAGGCTCAGAATTGATCTGGGCGAGAATGCAAGACTTCGCAAAGAAGCTAGGAAACAGAGGGGTTTGAACTAGGTGAATGAATGACTAACCAATGACAGGAGAGGAGGACAGAACAGGTGCACCTGGAAGGAAAGAATGTGGAAGAACTGGTTGAACTGGACAAAGGAAAGGAGAAGCACTAGAGTTAGTCTTCAGGAGAGGGAGACCTCTGGTGGTGAACTAAGGTAGAAGCAGGGGAGACCGTGACACTATGTTTGCCCATTTCAAATGCTCACACACAGTTCTACTTATGTGGTATTCAGCTGTAATCAGCAGGTGAAAGAAATTTGTAATAATTAGGATTTATTATGATTGGTCTGTCCTGATTGAAAGCTCTTAAAGCAATTTGTAGTTTATACCTTACCAACACACAATGATCAGACCAGTTGAAAATCTGTAGACATACCAAATGATTAACTGATTAACAATTAAGTTCAGTTGGATTAAATGATAGATAAATGTATTATACTGAACAAGAAGAGATGCAAATGAAAAGTTTGATAGTAATAGTATTATGAAAGACAGTTACCCTGAATGAAACATTTACATAGAGGAAACACTTATTATTTGTAGTGAAAGGAATACTTTGTGATTTTGTGTTTTGTACTAACATAATTGAAAATATGCTGAAATGTTTGAAAAAGGTGCATTTTTAATTATCTGTTGTGATATTAGTATTAAGAGTTTTGAAAATGTACTACTTGCTTGTGAAAATTACATGAAATCAATGAAAAAAACTGTAAATAA
This sequence comes from Amia ocellicauda, assembly GCF_036373705.1. Taxonomy (NCBI): domain Eukaryota; kingdom Metazoa; phylum Chordata; class Actinopteri; order Amiiformes; family Amiidae; genus Amia; species Amia ocellicauda. Next base: position 1,323,252 of record NC_089861.1, read on the forward strand.
AGCATTACCATCAACATTTCTGTTAATTGTTCTACAAATATTGATTGCTCTGAAAATAATTTAAAGCTAAAAATGAATGAACTCCTTCTGCTAGAGCTGCTCTTGCTACTGCTGTGGTTAATTGGCAACAACGTATCACACACCATCCTCATGCACAGCCGTGTAATGTGTAGCCTTGCATGTAAACCACACAATGTGCGCCCATTCGTTCTCATTGAAGTCTAATGAGACATGGCAATTGGATGTGTACGGGGGGCCAAACAGGCCATAATCTGTTTGTGTGTGCTGTATTGGTGTGTGTGTGTGTGTGTGTGTGTGTGTGTGTGTGTTGTACTGGTGTGTGTTTGTGTGCTGTACTGGTGTGTGTGTGTGTGTGTGTGTGTGTGTAGAACTGGTGTGTGTGTGTGTGCTGTATTGGTGTGTGTGTGTACTGTATTGGTGTGTGTGTGTGCTGTATTGGTGTGTGTGTGTGTGTGTGTGTGTGTGTGTGTGTTGTACTGGTGTGTGTGTGTGCTGTACTGGTGTGTGTGTGTGTGTTGTACTGGTGTGTGTGTGTGTGTGTGCTGTATTGGTGTGTGTGTGTTGTACTGGTGTGTGTTTGTGTGCTGTACTGGTGTGTGTGTGTGTGTGTTGTACTGGTGTGTGTGTGTGTGTGTGTGTGCTGAATTGGTGTGTGTGTGTGTGTGTGTGTTGTACTGGTGTGTGTGTGTGTGTGTGTGTGTGTGTGTGTGTGTGTTGTACTGGTGTGTGTGTGTGTGTGTGTGTGTGTGTGTGTTGTACTGGTGTGTATGTGTGTGTGTGTGTGTGTGTGTTGTACTGGTGTGTGTGTGTGTGTGTGTGTGTGTGTTGTACTGGTGTGTGTGTGTGTGTGTGTGTGTGTTGTACTGGTGTGTGTGTGTGTGTTGTACTTGTGTGTGTGTGTGTGTGTGTGCGTGTGTGTGTGTGTGTTGTACTGGTGTGTGTGTGTGTGTGTGTGTGTGTGTGTGTGTGTTGTACTGGTGTGTGTGTGTGTGTGTGTGTGTTGTACTGGTGTGTGTGTGTGTGTTTTACTTGTGTGTGTGTGTGTGTGTGTGTGCGTGTGTGTGTGTGTGTTGTACTGGTGTGTGTGTGTGTGTGTGTGTGTGTGTGTGTGTTGTACTGGTGTGTGTGTGTGTGTGTGTGTGTTGTACTGGTGTGTGTGTGTTGTACTGGTGTGTGTGTGTGTGTGTGTGTGTGTGTGTGTGTGTGTAGTACTGGTGTGTGTGTGTGTGTGTGTGTGTGTGTTGTACTGGTGTGTGTGTGTGTGTGTGTGTTGTACTGGTGTGTGTGTGTGTGTGTGTGTGTGTTGTACTGGTGTGTGTGTGTGTGTGTGTGTGTGTGTGTTGTACTGGTGTGTGTGTGTGTGTGTGTGTGTGTGTGTGTTGTACTGGTGTGTGTGTGTGTGTGTGTGTGTGTGTGTGCGTTGTACTGGTGTGTGTGTGTGTGTGTGTGTGTTTGTGTGTGTGTGTGTGTTGTACTGGTGTGTGTGTGTGTGTGTGTGTGTGTGTTGTACTGGTGTGTGTGTGTGTGTGTGTGTTGTACTGGTGTGTGTGTGTGTGTGTGTGTGTGTTGTACTGGTGTGTGTGTGTGTGTGTGTGTGTGTTGTACTGGTGTGTGTGAGTGTGTGTGTGTGTGTGTGTGTGTGTGTGTGTGTTGTACTGGTGTGTGTGTGTGTGTGTGTGTGTGTGTTGTACTGGTGTGTGTGTGTGTGTGTGTTGTACTGGTGTGTGTGTGTTGTACTGGTGTGTGTGTGTGTGTGTGTGTGTGTGTGTGCGTTGTACTGGTGTGTGTGTGTGTGTGTGTGTGTTTGTGTGTGTGTGTGTGTTGTACTGGTGTGTGTGTGTGTGTGTGTTGTACTGGTGTGTGTGTGTGTGTGTGTGTTGTACTGGTGTGTGTGTGTGTGTGTGTGTTGTACTGGTGTGTGTGTGTGTGTGTGTGTGTGTGTGTTGTACTGGTGTGTGTGTGTGTGTGTGTGTTGTACTGGTGTGTGTGTGTGTGTGTGTGTGTGTGTGTGTTGTACTGGTGTGTGTGTGTGTGTGTGTTGTACTGGTGTGTGTGTGCGTGTGTGTGTGTGTGTAGTACTGGTGTGAATGTGTGTGTGTGTGTGTGTGTGTATTGTACTGGTGTGTGTGTGTGTGTGTGTGTGTGTGTGTGTGTTGTACTGGTGTGTGTGTGTGTGTGTGTGTGTGTGCTGTATTGGTGTGTGTGTGTGTGTGTGTGTGTGTGTGTTTTGTACTGGTGTGTGTGTGTGCTGTATTGGTGTGTGTGTGTGTGTGTGTGTGCTGTATTGGTGTGTGTGTGTGTGTGTGTGTGTGTGTGTTTTGTACTGGTGTGTGTGTGTGCTGTATTGGTGTGTGTGTGTGTGTGTGTGTGCTGTATTGGTGTGTGTGTGTGTGTGTTGTACTGGTGTGTGTTTGTGTGCTGTACTGGTGTGTGTGTGTGCTGTACTGGTGTGTGTGTGTGTGTGTGTGTGTGTGTGTTGTACTGGTGTGTGTGTGTGCTGTATTGGTGTGTGTGTGTGTGTTGTACTGGTGTGTGTGTGTGTGTGTGTGTGTGTGTGTTGTACTGGTGTGTGTGTGTGTGTGTGTGTGTGTGTGCTGTACTGGTGTGTGTGTGTGTGTGTGTGTGTGCTGTATTGGTGTGTGTGTGTGTGTGTGCTGTACTGGTGTGTGTGTGTGTGCTGTACTGGTGTGTGTGTGTGTGTGTGTGTGTGTGTTTTGTACTGGTGTGTGTGTGTGTGCTGTATTGGTGTGTGTGTGTTGTACTGGTGTGTGTTTGTGTGTTGTACTGGTGTGTGTGTGTGTGTGTGTGCTGTATTGGTGTGTGTTTGTGTGTGTTGTACTGGTGTGTGTGTGTGTGCTCTATTGGTGTGTGTGTGTGTGTGTGTGTGTGTGTGTTGTACTGGTGTGTGTGTGTGCTGTATTGGTGTGTGTGTGTGGTGTACTCGTGTGTGTGTGTGCTGTGTTGGTGTGTGTGTGTGTGTGTGTGTGTGTTGTACTGGTGTGTGTGTGTGTGTGCTGTATTGGTGTGTGTGTGTGTGTGTGTGTGTGTTGTACTGGTGTGTGTGTGTGTGTGTGTGTTGTACTGGTGTGTATGTGTGTGTGTGTGTGTTGTACTGGTGTGTATGTGTGTGTGTGTGTGTGTGTTGTACTGGTGTGTGTGTGTGTGTGTGTTGTACTTGTGTGTGTGTGTGTGTGTGTGTTCGCTGAATTGGTGTGTGTGTGTGTGTGTGTGTGTGTGTTGTACTGGTGTGTGTGTGTGTGTGTGTTGTACTGGTGTGTGTGTGTGTGTGTGTGTGTGTTGTACTGGTGTGTGTGTGTGTGTGTGTGTGTGTGTGTGTGTAGTACTGGTGTGTGTGTGTGTGTGTGTGTGTGTTTGTTGTACTGGTGTGTGTGTGTGTGTGTGTGTGTGTGTGTTGTAGTGGTGTGTGTGTGTGTGTGTGTGTGTTGTACTGGTGTGTGTATGTGTGTGTGTTGTACTGGTGTGTGTGTGTGTGTGTGTGTGTGTGTGTGTGTGTGTGTGTTGTACTGGTGTGTGTGTGTGTGTGTGTGTGTTGTACTGGTGTGTGTGTGTGTGTGTGTGTGTGTGTGTGTGTGTGTGTTGTACTGGTGTGTGTGTGTGTGTGTGTGTGTGTGTGTGTGTGTTGTACTGGTGTGTGTGTGTGTGTGTGTGTGTGTGTGTGTTGTACTGGTGTGTGTTTGTGTGCTGTACTGGTGTGTGTGTGTGTGTGTGTGTGTGTGTAGAACTGGTGTGTGTGTGTGTGCTGTATTGGTGTGTGTGTGTGTGTGTGTGTGTGCTGTATTGGTGTGTGTGTGTACTGTATTGGTGTGTGTGTGTGTGTGTGTGTGTGTGTGTGTGTGTGTTGTACTGGTGTGTGTTTGTGTGCTGTATTGGTGTGTGTGTGTGTGTGTGTGTGCTGTATTGGTGTGTGTGTGTGTGTGTGTGTGCTGTATTGGTGTGTGTGTGTGTGTGTGTGTGTGTGTTGTACTGGTGTGTGTGTGTGTGTGTGCTGTACTGGTGTGTGTGTGTGTGTGTGTGCTGTATTGGTGTGTGTGTGTTGTACTGGTGTGTGTTTGTGTGCTGTACTGGTGTGTGTGTGTGTGTGTTGTACTGGTGTGTGTGTGTGTGTGTGTGCTGAATTGGTGTGTGTGTGTGTGTGTGTGTGTTGTACTGGTGTGTGTGTGTGTGTGTGTGTGTGTGTGTGTGTGCTGTACTGGTGTGTGTGTGTGTG